>NC_141043.1:41197500-41285000 GCF_052040795.2 Danio rerio | reverse complement strand
TTATCATTTAACAAAACATATTTATGACTTATTATTTTACTGAAACATACTCTTTTGTTTTAAATTGTAAATAATAAACTGTAAGTAATAACATATTATTAATAAACGTATTAATTAACTTATTATTTAACTTACTAATATTAAATAATAACTTATAAAAAACTTATTTTAATGTTTCTTTTAAATATTTGCAACAGGACATAACAAGTGTATTAATAATAATAATAATAATAATAATAATAATAATAATGAAAATATTAATAATATAATGATAAACAAATAACATAACAAGTGTAGTGATAATAATAATAATAATAATAATAATAATAATAATAATAATAATAATATAATGATAAATAAATAACATATCAAGTGTAGTTATAATAATAATAATAACAATAACAACAATAATAATAAATATAAAAATAATAATAATAATAATAAATATAATAATAATAATAATAAATATAATAATAATAATAATAATAATAATAATAATTATTATTATTATTATTATTATTATTATTATTATTATTATTATTAATGCATTAACACATTAACAGAGAAAAAAAAAAGATTGGAAGACGTAATTGGTCAAGGATTTAATTGGATTGAATAAATTGACATATTTAGAAGCAAAAATAAGTTTTATCATGAAAATAAACTTATTTCAACCAAAAACAAGATTATTTAACTTTGTGCCATTGGCAGATTATTGTGCTTGTTTTAAAAGTGCAAAAAGTAGTTGTCTTCTGATTTTTTTTTTTTTTTTTGTGCTGTTTAAAAGTCTCTTCACATTCCAACAGTAATGATTAAAGTAAATGATCTAAATGTATTTATATGTTTGGGTAAGTCATAAGACAACAGGCCCACAATTCCCATAATTCTGATAAGTAGCCCAAACTGCCTGTCAACAAATGTAGATTTGTACAACTGCGCACCCCTGTTAACGCAGATCCGCCGATGTGTGTGCATGTGAGACAGCAATAAAAACCAATACTGAATCAAAACTTTTTAAAATTCTGAATCAATATTGGAGTGACTTTTGTGCACTGGAGAAAGGATGACACCATGGCTAAAGTATTTCTCTTAGACAGGTAATGTTCTGTTTTGAAACTATTTTAGTCACACAGAGCTGATGTGTATTTTGTTGTTTTACAAATAGGTTATATGCACAGAAGTGTGTTAAGCCACTGAAATCTTCCAGTGGATTGATGTGACTATTTTCAGTTTCATAAGGGACCTTTTACAGCATCGATATTGTAGACTTGTATTTAGTTTAACAACAAAACAGATGCAAATAGCGCTATTCCACCTAGCCTGCTTTACTGAAGTGAAGTTGCTTTTATATTCACATTTATGACAGCCTGTGACGCGCCCCCTAAATTGTTTACTGTGCTACTTTGAATATTTGGTCTGAAATAGCATGCAAGTATGGTTTAGTACAGTGTAATTCCTGCACCCTGCCGGCTAACCACTAAGCATAAAGTAATCGCTTTAGGATAAATCACGTGAGAGAGTGAGTCCAGCGATCCTTGCATGCATGAAATATTGCACTTTATGACAAAAGTTTTCTAACTGGCGAATGACGTGATCTAGTGGACTGTCTACTGTCATCTTTAAGGTGCACATGCCTGCTTTCAGGAGGCGTGGCTTTGGATGGCAGGGGAAGGATTGTTTTCAAATATATTATGCTAATGGGTAGCATTTTGGCAGATCACCTACTGCACCTTTAAGTAAAACCGCCAGTTCCTCAATATTCACATTTTATTTCTATTATTACTGAAAAACTACTATTTTCTAGACAAGCAAAACGAATATAAATATATTAGGGGTGTAACTGTTCTCAAAAATCATGGTTCAATTCGATACAACACAGTGGAGTCACGGTTCGGTATGTTTTCGATACAGCAAAAAAAAGAAAAAATCCAGAGGATTTCTCTGATTTAATTTACCAGCCCTATTATTAGCAATAATAGCTGTGCTGTGTTCTCACGGGTGCTGTCTGATATTGCACAGATGATATTGACATATAACTTATTATTTGCATATGTCATCTTAATTGCAGAAACAGTCTTTTGATGAGTTGCAATATTAGTTTCATATCTGTAAATGCATGCTCTTTAGCGATGGTGAACGCAGTGTCAATTGCACGATTGACAGCATCGTGATGATTAAATGAAGGAATAAATAACGTTAGAACATCTTGTGCTTAATGTGTAGATTCAGTGGCAAACACTGTTACCTGAAAACTTCCCACCGGCTTTACAGTGAATGCTTTTACCCACTCTTCGAGAAGTGTAAATGCTGGATTGACATTTATTACATGATCACTGATCAGATGTGCCATTATTTGTAACTTTAGGTGGTTTCTAAAAGTAAATCTGCCAGTGTTGTTTTCATTCTCTCGTATCCAGACCTTTACATTATCGCAGCTGTAGCTCCCTTTCATTGGAACTGAGTGATTGACAGCTGATATTAACCGATCCATTCGCGTTCTGTTCTAGTGCAATGGGCCAATAAGAAGAGTTTGAAGGCGGGGCAAGCATTGCAGGCTTTGTTTACTGCAGAAAGTTGACATGTCAACTGTTTTTAAACCATTTCTGAGTGACACGTTTGGTGTTTTTAGGTGCAAAGATGCTTAATGCGTGAATGCCTCCTAATTACACGCACAGGGTAAACGCTTGCACAAATGCTCGCAAATATATTTTGTTGCATAGATAAAATTTTGGCCGCATATGTGACCAAAAAGGTCGCAATTTTGAGCCCTCTCTCATATCCATAGCTATAAATGTACCGAAACCAGTGCTCCCAAACGCCAGACCCGCTGTTGGTTATAGGAGGATTACGTTAACGATGTTAGCCATTACATTAACAAAATTAGCCATTTTGCGAGCTAGTGCCTGACTGGAGTAGTGTTTGGAGGTGGGCGGGGAAGGCAGCATGTTGCCAGTCACAACATTTGGGATGCCTTGTTGGGCGTTGTTGCACTGAAAACATTTTGTTTTGTACACTTATTCTCTTTTATCTTTTTAGCTATTAGTCTAAATCATTCGGTATGTAATGCGTACCGAACCGAAAGTCTCGTACCGAACTAAAGTATAGTTACACCCTTAATATATATTTGTTTTGCTTTTCTAGAAAATGCTTGTTTTATTTATTTTTATAAAGATATTTTGGCTAGAAACAAGACAGCAAGAAAGGCCGTTTTTGCAGTGTATTACGACAAATCTGTCATTCATGAAATATGACACTTTATATCAACAAGTCTTGTGTCAAAAAATAGTGACAGTGAGAATTAATATGAATTATTTACACTGATAGACACAACGTTTGGCATCCAGAGTGAAAGCTGTGACAAGTGTGTGTCTTTTTTTCTTCTTCTCAATTTGCTGGGAGAGCCATAAAGATTGTGTTAAATCGTCGAAGTCAATCGGAGCTGAAATTGACTGAGCGGCTGCTTTTTATGGCCACTCTCTTGGCTGAACGTTCACTTTCTGGATGGTTTTATTTATCCAATACGGAGTTAAAAAATTAATAAGCAAGAATCTATTAGATGCTAATAAGCGGCAGACCTGTGTCACAATGTGAAAGGCATTTCAGAGAAAACGGCTGAAGCGCAGCTAATGAACACGCTGAAGGTTCTGAAGTGTGTGTTGAAGTACACATTAACTCAATGTCAATCCTTACAAGCTCGCCTCTCATTAAAACATCAATTATATAAAGATGTTTTTTTCTTTAATTGCAGCTTTTGGTTGAGGTGATCATCACTTCTGTTATGATTAGACTCAGATCTAAAACCCACAATTGAAACTTGTCATTTTTTTTTACTCACTCATGCCCAATTTTGGTTCAGTCATGTGACAAAAACAAAGCATAATGTTGATTAATGTGGAATAAAGTGCCATTATAAAACTTTCTGATGATGAAGCATGCATACATGTTCAAGCTCTTTATACTACAGGGCTGTTGAATGCTTGATTCTGATTGGCTGATGAGCAGTCTGAAATGTGCCATCGTTTTCATTTAAACACTCAGCTGAAGTTGCTCCAGGCAGGTTTTAACCACATTATAGTTCACTGAATGATTTCAGCTATTTAACAGTCTACATCTGTCAACAATCTCATCAAAACCAAAAGAAGTCTTTGGATGTGTAAGAAACTACTGTACACAAAAAAAGGAGCAGTTTGATGACAAAATTCTTTCCTTTTTTTTTGAAATTTTAAAACTTGGGTCTTTTTAGTGTTTCATTGTCCTTCTTTTACATTCACATTCAGAAGTGAGTTCACAAGATGTGATAACATGAAATATAAAGCACATGACTGTTGTCATCAACATAGGCGCATTCTAAAAACGTACCCCTATATGCATTTCTGTAGATCGTGAATTATGTAGCCAGAGGTACGTATGGCTGCATTTTGTCTTTAAA
This sequence comes from Danio rerio, assembly GCF_052040795.2. Classification (NCBI taxonomy): domain Eukaryota; kingdom Metazoa; phylum Chordata; class Actinopteri; order Cypriniformes; family Danionidae; genus Danio; species Danio rerio. The sequence continues at coordinate 41,280,571 of NC_141043.1, read as the reverse complement.
ACGAATGATACGGGGCAGTATGATACCGTTTCTTGTCGTGCTTACCACCTAAAGGCTGATTTATACTTCAGCGTCAAATGCACGCGGATGCTACGGCGTTGACGCATAGCCCTTTGCCGTGGCCGTCGGCTTCATTGACGTGCACCTCTCAAAAAATGTAACTACACATCGCAACGACGCGTAGCGCAAGCTCTATGATTGGTCGGCTTGGTAGCGCTGACAAGTCTGGGCGGGACCGAGAGCCAGTCAGTCTGTCAGTTGACAGTGGCCTCTGGTGGATATATGCAAGAAGAGCATGCTCGAATGGCACACACGAGAGAAATTTGAGATCTCAAAAAGCATATACAGCGGCCTCTGGTGGATTGGCAAAAACTGCAAAAACACATACCTTTCAAGTTTTTAAAAAAATGTATATAGGGGTGCGTATTCAAAATGAGCCTGGATTGGTTGTCATACTTATTCTTTCCTCTTTAAAAGTAAATATCTGGTATGCTTGAGAATTTTGTCTTTTAATGGTCGCAATGGACATTATATCACCTTTTTAGTTTATTTATTTTAGAGGTATCCATGTTGTGTTGTGATTTCAGTCCATCTGCAAAAGGGTTTGTTTAGAAGTGCTCATCTGAATAAGTCTTCTATATTACAGACATATGGTGATGTAACACCAGAGTTTGTTTTAATTCAATCAAATGTGCTAGGTTTGAACATACCTAAATGATTAGTAAGTGGAGTGTGAAGTAAATTCAAAGGGCTAACTCTTCTCAACTTATAGAAACACCATCACAGGGAAGCACATACAATGATTGTGTTTAGCATATAGTATAGTTTTCTTACAAATTACACATCATAAAGCAGCTTTTTTTGCTTTGTGTCTTAAAAGTTGGTGTTAATTAAGAGCTGTGATGCTCCAAAAGGAAAACTCTAGGCCAATTCCAAACCAAACATTCAGGATGAACTTGGCCAAAAACCAAAAACACCATGTAATTATTAAATAAAGCAATTTTATACCTTTTTTACACTCAATAACTAAGCGGAATGCCATAAAAAAAAAAATAAATAAAAAAACTGACCAATGTGAGGAGAGTTTACACGCATGTGACTTGTTTTAATAATTTTGGCTCGTTTGGTAATGTAATGTAATGTAATGTAATGTAATGTGTATTTATATAGCGCATTTATTGTGTATGGCCATACACCCAAAGCGCTTCACAATCATGAGGGGGCGTCTCTCCACACCACCACCAGTGTGCAGCTTCCACTTGGATGATGCGACGGCAGTCACAGGACAACGGCACCAGTGCGCTCACCCCACACCAGCTATTGGTGGAGTGGAGAGACAGTGATAGAGCCAATTCGGTGGATGAGGATGATTGGGAGGCCATGATCGTAAGGGCCGATAGAGGGACTTTGGCCAGGACACCGGGGTTACACCCCTGCTCTTTCACCAAAAGTGCCATGGGATTTTTAATAACCACAGAGAGTCTGGACCTCGGTTTAACGTCTCATCCGAAGGACGGATGAGAACTTTAACTTTGCCATGTGAAAGCGAACTGCACCAAGAACAAAAAGCCACATTGTAACAATTTTATTCCCTGTTTAAGAACCAAACAATCACATGTACAGATGGGAAAGCACCCTAAACGAATCTCTTTTTTTCAAAAGCACCAAGAAAAGCGAACAACAAGTGCGAACACAACCCAAACTCTAAACTACTCTGCTGCACTTCTGCAATTGTTTCAACCGCACATTTTAAGTGAATCCCAAGTGGTTTCAAGACCGTTTGAATGGCGCAATGATATGATTGCTGTGTTTATGTTGCAATGAGTTAATTGCAGGGTGTCACAGCAGCTTGCCTGTGCTAATTGGCACCTTTACACCTCGCAAAACCCTTTCACCCTCCCATGATGTTTTGTCATCTGCTATCACAGCCGATGTTAAAACAAACTGCGCCGAAACACTCCATGTGAAGTCACTGAACGGATTACAAAAATATTCCCCTTAACACCTCTTAGCGGTGAAAATGAGTCTGTTCTTTTGCATTCGTGTTTTCGGATTGAAAGTAGTCCTCGCTGTTAGATTTCTTTCTCCATCGAGACGATCTTGTCATTTTCACAGAGAAAAACAACAACACGACCTGCCTTCACTCAAAGATTACAGGGCAAATTAAGAGTGAATTGCACCCAAGCTGTGTTTTATTTCAGCATCCGACTGACTAAAAAATGCAAATCAACTCTTTCAAAAAACGCAGCAACATGAAAAGTTTTAAGTTTTAAGGATGCAACAAAGGATGGAAAATTTTGCTTATTCAATTCACCTATAGCGCATGTCTTTGGACTGTGGGGGAAACTGAAGCACCTGGAGAAAACCCACGCTAATACGGAGAGAATATGCAAACTTCACACAGACTTCACACTGAAATGCCAACTGACCCAGCTGGGACTGTAGTCTGCATGGTGGCGCAGTAGATAACACGATCGCCTCACAGCAAGAAAGTTGCTGGTTCGAGCCTTGGCTGGGTCAGTTGGAGTTTTTGTGTGGAGTTTGCATGTTCTTCCCATGTTGGCGTGAGTCTCTTCCAGGTGCTCCGGTTTCCCCCACAAGTCCAAAGACATGCACTATGGTTGAATTGAATTAGCTAAATTGTCCATAGTGTATGTGTGTGAATGAGTGTGGATGAATGTTTACCCTTGTTGGGTTGTAGCTGAAAGGGTATCCGCTGCGTAAAAAAACACGCTGGACAAGTTGGTGGTTCATTCCACTGTGGCGACCCCAGATTAATAAAGGGATTAAGTCGAAAAGAAAATGAATGAATGAAGTCAAATGTACATAAAGGTGTGTATTTGCAGTTTTTTGTCATTTAAATACACACAGCGCGGTGCTTTATAGGCAGAGATAGAGCCGAGAGAGGTTTTCAAAATATTGCACTCTCGAGTGGCGAGACTCTTTTGTTTGAGCATTTAATCATGACCACATTGAGCATTCAATAATTGGGGTTTTAAACCACAAAGTGCACAATCAAGAAAGTTAATAGACACTTTCCACTGTTGGGCCAGTGGGTTAACAACAGGCCAGGTAGAGTCATTCGTTCATTTTCTTTTCGGCTTAGTCCTTTTATTAATCTGGGGTCACCACATCGGAATGATCCACCAACTTGTCTAGCATTTGTTTTACGCAGCGGATGCCCTTCCAGCCGCAACCCATCACAGGGAAACACCCATACACTCTCATTCACACACATATACTATGGACAATTCAGCTTACCCAATTCACCTATAGCGCATGTCTTTGGACTGTGGGGGAAATTGAAGCACCAGGAGAAAACCCACGTGAACATGGGGAGAATATCCAAACAGGTAGAGTCAATATCCTAAATATTAAAACAAGTAATGGCAAGTATGCCAGATCAGAAGTCGCTCAAATATTATATCATTTTTGAAATGCGGGGGTGTGAAAAGGCACAGGAAACCTGTAAATACACAAGAGTATAAGCCAGCTGCCTGTATGCAAGCAATGTTTTTGAGAACAAGCATCATTTGTAGGGATATATTCCCATATGTAACAAATCATTAGCATAAAAAATATAATTGAAACATAAAAAACTAAGATTAAAACATAATTTATTAAATTAATATTGAATTTATAAAATAAATAATTTTAAAATTAATAAATTCGTTCATTTTCCTTCGGCTTAGACTCTATTTCAAAGGTCGCTACAGCGGAATGAATCGCCAACTATTTTGGCATATGTTTTATGTGATGGATGACTTTCCAGCCACAACCCAGTACTGGGAAATACCCATACACAACCAATTTAGTTTACTCAATTAATCTATTCATCTATAGCGCATGTCTTTGGACTTGTGGGGGAAACCGGATCATCTAGAGAAAACCAACGCCAACATGGGGAGAACATATAAACTCCACACAGAAATTCCAACTGACCCAGCCGAGGTTCAAACCGGCGATCTTCTTGCTGTGAGGCGACAGCGCTACCGACTGTGACACCGTGCTGTCTAAAATCAATTTATAATTTATTAAATTAATATAACAGTTATCACTTCTTTTGCTCCATGTGTTGATGGAAAAAACTGCATCAGTTAATTTGAGTTGATTTTATCCGTTTACTATGATTTTTTTTGGGTAATGAATATTATCTGAAGTTTAAAAGAAAGTTTTAAAAAAAATATCGGTGGAACATTTAAAAGGATTAATGTTTCTGTTTCAAAGGAGTTTTACACAAATCAGGTAAAATGAGCTTTTGTACAGAGCAAAACATTTAGAAATATGAAACAGAAAAATGCCAACTAACAGCATAATAATAAGGAATCTGTTCAGTAACAGGGATTAAAATAGGTACATAGTGCTACAAAAATAAATAATTCTAAAAGATAAAATAAATGTAAAATTTACAGTTGTCACTTTGGACAAAAGCGTCTGCTAATGGCCCGTTTCCACTGTGTGGTACTGTACGGTTTCGTTTGGTACACTTTTATGGCCGTTTCCACTGTCAAAAGGCGTACCGAACCGTACCACTTTTTCGAAACCCTTTCGAAAGGGTACCAAACACAAGAAAAGGTACAAAAAGGCGGAGCTAGACACGCAGCTGAATGCTATTGGTTTACAGAAATACGTCATTCGCTTATGCAACAAGCCAGAATGAGAAAAAACCCGCCATGTTTAAAATACACAGCGAGAGATTACAGCAGAAATCTATATACATATAATAATGAGCCATGGTCGATCCGGACTCCTTGTCGTCGTCTTGATGAACAGCCACAAAGCCATGGAGTAGAGCAGAACCCTGTGCTTCGTAGTTTTTTACGAGCCAGTCTGAAGTGCAAGCGTTTTCGCTTTCTTGCTTGCGCTCGCCGCGCATCGTTATCTGAAATAACAAACTTCTTTAGCTGATGATAATAACGTGCGCTTGATTATTGACGTGCTTTTGAAACCCGATCCTGTAAGACACTGACAAACGCGAGAGTAATGCGTGAAAAAAAATGAGAAGCCGGGGGTAAAGGAGCACATTATTTCTTCAGCAAACATAACAAACTGCCTTGTTTTAATTTTTTATTATCATATTTTGGACTAATATGAACTGGGAATGATGGAATGACTCTCTAACAGGGGCTACATGTGCTGCTGAAGATTGCAGACACAGATGAGAGATTTTCACTGACTGTAGGCTATATTATGTGTTGTTTTGAACCTAAATAAGGACGAAATGTATGCTGTGTGTAGTTTTTCTGTAGTTGGTAACATACCGGAGACTGTAAGGGTCTGTATGTGTTCATATATGTTCCTTTATTTATTTATTTTATATAATTGCAGACATTACAGTAGGCTATTTCGCGCTGTCATTGATCTGCAGTTATAATCAACTAATGCTTAAAGAAAAGTTAGTAATAAACATTTATACACAAGTATTTATGTGTGTAAAGCCTCTGTTTTGTGAGAAGTGCTTCTCATATGATATGTAAGTGACCTGTACAGCAATACTGTAGACATTTTCGAGCGTGAATGATGCGACTGAAACTTTCTGTCATACACCACGCCCACCAAATGGGTACCCTTGGTAGTGGAAACGCAAGCCTGATAAAGGTGACCCGTACCGACCCGAACCGTACCATACCGTACTGTACCAGTCAGTGGAAACGAGCTAAAAATGACTAGCTGTAAATGTGCATATAGCAGCAGTCATTGAAGTCAGAAGCAGGAAATATCATAGACTATGGTGGAAGCATGCACTCAATAACTGAAGGAGATTTAACTTAACTAGAGTCAACAAAAGGAAGATCATACTTATCACCACAATGGTGACTTCAGAAGAGACTGTTAGGACCTGTGCCGCAGAAGTGCCTGATAAAACTCCAGCACTCTTCTAAAAACACTCTGCTGTAAACACTCGAGAGCACTTCTGCAGGGCTGCATTTAACTCATACTCTAACTGTCGGTGTTTTAAAAAAAACATCAAGCATTCAACACTCCACGTCAAACATATGCTCAATGTGCCTCACAAATTCCATCACTTTTTATCAGTCATCATTTGTAGAAATCAATATATGTTATTTCCCTTACTGCAACACTGCTTCAGTGTCACTTTAACTCTCAACACTTTTGGACATACAGTATGAGAACTAAGCCGTTCCCGAAAATCTTCAAAAGTACAATGTGTCCTAACTACACCCAATGCAGTGCTGCGGGATGCGATAAGATAAACTTTAGTTTTTGTCCAAACCATCCCTATTGGTGATGCTGTTTCTATTTGTGTGACATTGCAGTTGAATAACAGCGTAAAATACTATGACAATGATCGCCTCAGGTGCTGATTATGTGCTTTATTCAGTGTTAAACGCTAACAGTGCGAGTTTCAATACTATTTTAATCGGTGGTTCTCAAAGTGGGGGCCAGGGAGGAGGAGGAGGGGGGGAGGTGGCTTGTTGATTTCCAAAAATCGAATTCATTTTATTAAACTTTTAGATTTACCATATTTTATTAATAACCTTCATTTATTTTCTTGTTGGCTTAGTCCCTTTTGTTAATCCGGGGTGGCCACAGCAGAATGAACTGCCAACTTATCCAGCTAGTTTTTACACAGCGGATGCCCTTCCAGCCACAACCCATCTCTGGGAACCATCCACACACACACTCATATACTACGGACAATTTAGCCAACCCAACCCAACTGAGCACCCGGAGGAAACCCACACGAAGGCAGGGAGAACATGCAAACTCCACAAAGAAACGCCAACTAAGCCGAGGTTCGAACCAGCAACCCAGCAACCTTCTTGCTGTGAGGTGACAGCACTACCTACTGCACCACTGCCTCTCCTATTAATAACCTACAGAAGTAAAAACATTGTAGGTAATAATTACATTAAAAAACAGCATGTAAATAAAAAGCCATCAGCCTTTCAAATTTTTTAGTGACTACTAGGGTAATTACGTTATATTAAAGAAATTGTGTCAGATGCAGCACATTGATTTTATGGCACCAGGTTAAATTTTCTGACACCTTTACGGCACTCACGTTTAAACGATGAATAGACTTGGGCCCATTGTGTGCACCATTGTGTGCAAAGTTTATATATTGATAAACCTCTCTGAGAATATTGGTGGTTGCAAGTCACTTGCGTTGTTATTTTAGGGGGTCGCAGGCTGACAACTTTGGGCACCCCAATGCTCATGCTCAAAGCACCAGGAGATCTTCAAAATAAAAGTTTAAGCATTAGCCTAGAACTGACTCACAAACCAACAACATCAGTCCCTCAGCATTTCATATTAATAATGTTTACTATTTATTTATTACATGATATATCTGCCCATTTCATTGGAAATATAGCCCACTATTTATCTTTATTTCGATAGCACTTTTACAATGTAGATTGTGTCAAGTTCTGCACTTTTCTGCGTGTTGCGTTTGTTGTGGACAGCCAAATTGAATCTTGTTACATTCTGTTGTTGGGGAAAAGTCAAAAAATTCCAGATGCAAACCCGCACACCCACACATTTCAGACTACACTAGATCCAGGATTCCAAGTGGGAGGGACTTACTGTATGCCACGAGTATGTTGATTAGTGTTACGGCTGCGGCTAATGAGAATGTGCACATACATATGCATTAATACAATAATAAATACTGTTTTAAAGGTGATTTAGAGTCTACATCCATAAAACACAACAGGTTGAACCACAACAAATTAAATCTGTCATCAGCTACTGTCAACGTTATGATTCATTATTCATTTATTCATTTTCTTTTCGGCTTAGTCCCTTTATTAATCAGGAGTTGCCACAGCGGAATGAACAGTCAACTACCCACTGTGCTACCCACTGCACCACCGTGCTACCCCATGGTTCATTATGTTGATCAAAATTAATATGCATTTTAGAAATCTTTAATGTAATTGTTAATAAATACTCTATATAAAATCTATCAATGTTACATTTTTTATGTTTTTAATGTTTGATGTTTAAAGACCGCAACTGATACGTCATTACCCATATAGCTCTCCCTAGCTTGGATTTAGTAATCTGGATTTAGTGGCCTGAAACGTGTGGATTTGCAGGCCTACAACTGGATATATCTCAGAAACTGTGTTATGCTGGTTTCCAACAATGCCAGATGTTTAAGCAAGGTAGCTAGATATGAAAACATGACAAATTAAGCTGCTGATCATCTTTCGACTCGGGTAAACAACCGACATGGCAAAATTTTTACCAGCTCTGGTCCACACAATCAAGTTTTGTTTGGCCCACATGAATTATGGTACATGACTGGACCAAGTCTGGCTTCCAGAAAAGGGTCAAACATAGACAATATCTGGGTCAATTCTCAGCCAAATTAATAACTCATAATTGGGCGTGCACTGGGCCAGAAATGTTAGTGTGACATGACTGCAATGAAATTAATAAACCCATGAAGCATTGTGTTTTAGGCACACTATGGGCATGCTTTTTCTAAAAGCGACCTGATTGGTAGAATTTTTTTCTTTACTCAAAAATAATTTGAATTTATTTAAATGTGGCCCACATATCAATTTTTATTCAAATACTAATTCTGGCCCAAATCTTGTGTGCCGCCTTTAAGACGTGTCACCTCTGCCAAATACAGGCAATGTTTGGCCCACAAGCTGTCTGCCACTGCCAGATGAATGCCTCCTGTGCCAGCTTTATGTTAAATCTGGGCCAAAATTATTTGCTACCTGGGTTTGCATTTGCCCTATGGAGGTAAATTAATCTTGCCTGTTTTGTACTTTCTATCTGGCAGGTCAAAAATGTATGGCCTTTGACCCCAAAGAGGCCCAGTTGAGTTCTGAAAACGACAGTGGAAATGCCAATGCCACACACTAGCGCACTCGCTTTAGGCCCAACTGTAGAAATGCGACTATTGTTTCTCAAGAGAAAAGATTGGAAATTGATCAGTGATCTGAACAGTCTGAAAAGTCATTAGTTATTTTCCTGCACAAACAAATAGCACTAGACTTCTAACTAGTTTCCTTAATAGGTATTAACTGATGGTTGTTTATTTTAAATAGTTATTAATAACAACATTTTTGGCCTAATATATAAAACGAATACATTTTTGATCAGAACTTCAGAAAAGTTTTTGCTAGGGAAAAGACAGGATTTTGGCAGTGAGAGAGTTTTTTCTCTTAAAAATATTTCAGAATTGAACATTGTAAATGATTTTAAGAAAGAAAAAGAAAGGTCTGGATGTTTGCAGTTAACATTTTCTACAGTTAAGGTTTTAAATTCAATAAAGTTGTGTAATGTATTTGTTTTCCCTTTGTTTTTGTAATCCAATTCAATTCAGTTATTGGTTAATGCTATCACCACAACATTTCCAAATAGGTGCCTGCCTATTAACAGTCTATGGTGTTCATTGGCTGCCAGATTAAAATGTCTACCTTGTTCCTTAAAGGGATAGTTCACCAAAATATTAAAATTTACTCACATTTATAGTCTTTATTTACTCACTTGTTCCAAACCTTCATGATTTTATTTCTTCTGTTAAAAAAAAAGAAGACATTCTGAAACCTACCGTATAACCATTGACTTCTATAGTATTTGTATTTCTGACTATGAACGTCAATGGTTCAGTTTTCTTCAAAATAACTTCTTTGGTGTTAAACAGACAAAAAAGACCTTAAAGATTTAAAACCACTTGAGGGAGAGTAAATAGTGAGCAATTTTTTATTTTATTTTGTGTGAACTATCCAGTTAAAAGCCCTAGCAGAGACCGGAGGAGTTTGGTTTATATTGTCAACAGGTCAAAAACATTCTGTCACTTGCTACCACCATTTTGAACAAAGAGCTTTCCAAGAAAGCAGGGTCTACAAACTAAATAAAAACTGAGAAACATAAGGCTCAACTCGTGCTTGTGATGGTGGTTCAGGTTGATCAGCTATTATACTGTATTTATGATACTGTCAGACATGAGCTCTGAATAATATGGTAAAACCAATGCCACTGCTACAGTTCATAAATATAAGTGCTGTGGAAGAGCCGAAACTCAGATATGATAATGGACATTTGGCTTCTGATATGCACTTTAAACCGTTGACCAATCAGAACACAGGGCAATCAGACCAATCAGAACAGAGCAGGTTTAGAGACACCTTAAAGCATGGGTCTCAAACTCAATTCCCGGAGGGCCGCAGCTCTGCATAGTTTTGCTTCAACCCTAATCAAACATAGCTGATCCAACTAATCAAGGTGTTCAAAACTACTAGAGACTATTAAGCAGGTGTGAGTTGGAGGTGGTTGGAGATAACGTCTGCAGGGCTGGGGCTCTCCAGGAATTTAGCCTGAGACCACTGTCTTAAAGGGACAGTTCATCTAAAAATAATGATTTGTCATCATTTACTGATCCTTGTTCCAAGTTGAGTTTCTTCTGTTGAACACAAAGGAAATTACACTGAAGAATGTTGGGGGAAAAACAGTCATTGACTTCTATTGTATTTTTTGTTTCTACTATGGATGTCAATGGCTGCTTCTTCCCAACATTCTTCAGAAGATCTTGTTTTGTGTTCAACAGAAGAAAGAAATTCCTAAAAGTTTAGATCCACTTAAGTGTGAATACATGAAATGTTCATTATTTGGTTGACCTGTCAAACCAACCATTTCAGAAACTGTGAGAACAGAGTTGATTTCAACATTGATATTATGAAAAAGAAACCCCTTTTTAATAGCATAATAGTTCACCCAAAAATGAAAATTCTGTCATCATTTTACTGATCCTTGTTCAAGTTGAATTTCTTCTGTTGACCACAAAAGAAAATATACTGATGAATGTTGGGGAATGTTATTTTTTCTACTTTGGACCTCAATGGCTGTTTCCTCTCAACATTCTTCAGAACGTCTTGTTTTTGCATTTAACAGAAGAAATAAATTTCTACACGAAAGCAATTTCTACAACCACTTGAGTGTAAGTAATTAGTGAGGGTATGTAAATTTTTTTTTGTTAAACTGTCAAATTTCAGAAACTGTGAGAAGAGATTTGGTGTCACCATTGATATAAAAAAAACTAACCCCACTTTTTAAAGAGCACAATCCCAGCAGGCACATACAGTAACATCATAAGACATTAATATTAAGGTAGATTTAGTTTTTGGTGTCAGGTAACTGATATTCAATTTCTAGCCAATCTCTAAAGACAACGCTATTTTGACGTCCAATAATGACGTTGAATGGTCTATTTTAGGTTGTGTTGGAAAGTGACCAAAATACAACATCAAGCCAACATCTTAAACCAACGTCATATTGATGTCAAATGCTGACATTGATTTGTCAGGTATGGCAACCAAAATCCAACGTTTGATAGACGTTATAGTGGTAACATCCACACAACGTCAAGCTTTAACATCAGTTGATATTTGGTTGATTTTAGGTTGGACATTGACGTTGACCAAATGTTGGGTTCTAACGTCAACCAGATTTTCATTTCCAAACAAAATGCAACGCCCCCACAATGTTGGGCTACAACATCTATCTGATGTCATGCCGTGCCTGCTGGGATAGTTCACCCAAAAATGAAAATTCTGTCATCATTTGCTTCCTTGTTCCAATTTGCGATTCTTCTGTTGAACACAAATGAAAATATACTGAAGAATGTTGGGGGAAATAAACAGTCATTAGCTATGTTTCCATCCACCTATTTTTGCACATTAAAAACAATTGATGGAAACGCCAAGATGCGGATACATTTTAAAAATGCGCATAAAAAACATATCCGCATAACTGAGTAGGATAAACTTTTTATTCGATAAGAAAAGATGCGCATAAACTACGATGAAAACACTTTTACCACACAAATTTCAGTATGCGCATTAAAAAAGGCCATGTGATTGTGTTGTAAGAGATCATGTGATGATGTAAATGTGTGTAAATGGACAAACCAGCCAGCTGAGCACACTTTAAAACATTTGAAACTTTGTTTTGGTCATTCTAAAATGCCTTACCATTTAAATATTAGTGTTATTGTATTATTAATGACCTCCAGAATCAAGAGCGCCTGTGCTCCACGTCTGTCACCTTCAAACGCCACCGCGCGTTCACTGCCTGTCAGGATTGCTTTCTGAAGCGCAAGTCTTTTATTAGATGAAGAACAGATTGACGCAGCTTCTCCAACTGCAGCAAATTTCATTTTTACTGTTGATTTCTGGCGCCAGTTAATCAGGAAGTGACGAGTTAATTCGCATTTTTAGATGGAAACATAGCTATTGAATTCCATAGTATTTTTTGTTCCTACTATGGACCTCAATGGCTGCTTCTTCCCAACATTCCTCAAAATTTATTGCTTTGCATCCAAAAAAAAGAAAGAAATTCATAAACGTTCAGAACCGCTTGAGTGTAAGTAGTTAGTGAAGAAATGTTTATTTTTGGGTTGAACTGCCAAACCAACTATTTCAGGAACTGTGAGAAAAGATTTGATGTTGACATTATGAAAACATAACCTTTTTTTTTTTTTTAGAATAGCATAATAGAGGCCATTTTCACAGATGTTTCACTATAAAACACTCTAAGTAAAACAAAACACAAGTACGAACGAATCGAACAAACGTGATGTTGAACATCCTTGGATTCACGAAGAGCGACTTGCAGCAGAAAGTGATATTGCACTGAATTACATGTCCCCCTTCTCCAGATTCACTGCCATTGACACATTTTTCCAGTAGTCCGTAGACAACAGCTGAATGAATGTCTGGAGCTATCACTCCATTTGAGGGCCTCCGATTAATGCTGAAGGGCCGATTACACAATGACGACGGGACAGAAATGGTGAAGTACTTCTGCTTTACAGGGGGAAAACAAGAAAGCCAGAAAAGGTGGAGTACTGCCATCCGCCTACCAGATTCCCCTTCTCCAGTTTCAGATAAACCTTGTCTTCTTTATTCAGGTGCAAAAGGACTCCGTTGGTGGCGGCTTCACGCGTCACGTCTTTATCGCCGGCGAAGGCAGAGATGACTGGTTTTCCATTTAGCATTAAATTCACCTGGAGCACAAACACAGAGATATAAAAAGAAAATCAATGCAAAAATCTCAACTGTGACGAGATCAATTTCAGAAAAAAATATTGTGTCATGAATCTCCTTTTGTGATGGCCACTTGGATTTTTTATTGCTAACATTTATTTACACCGAGGTTTTTTCTCATAGCACTTGACTTGAAGTCTGCTTGCAATGCATTATAGAAATATTCATAATGCCTTACATTGCTGTCCACTAAATGTTTTCTATAACCAATCAGGTTGCGAATTATATGTTAACAATTGGGAGTTTTTTGGTTAGTTTGCGTATTTTGTTTAGGTCAAACTATACTAATTTATACTAAAACGATCTAATTTGCCTTTACTTTTTGGCTATATGTAAAAACAAACACCTATTGTGACACTTATGATGTCTTTCAGTGCTGTAGATCAGTCTGTTGGTGTGATTATACACTACCCGACAAAAGTCTTGTCACCTATCCAAGTTTTAGGAACAACAAATAATAACTGGACTTCTAGTTGATCATTTGGTATCAGAAGTGGCTTATATGAAAGGCAAAGGCCTCTAGATTAGGTTTATTTTACCAAAATAAAATATGATCAAGCCTTGATTTTTAATTATTTAATTAGGACAGTAAGGTCTGACTCTGCTTAGACACTTAACAGAAATAATGTACAGTATAGAATATAAAGTCATGCTGCAGTGGAAAAAATAATGAATATTGGAGGACTGCATTCATACATCTCTGCAATAAGTCAAACAACTTATTAATAAAGTCATCTGGAATGGCAAAGATACAGTTCTTGCAGGACTCCCAGAGTTCATTAAGATTCTTTGGATCCATTTTCAATGCCTCCTCCATCTTACCCCAGACATGCTCAATAATGTTCATTTATGGTGACTGGGCTGGCCAATCCTCAATCCTCGAGCAACTTTACCTTTTTTGCCTTCAGGAACTTTGATGTGGAGAAAGAGCACTATCCTGCTGAAGAATTTGCCCTCTCCTGTGGTTTGTAATGTAATGGGCAGCAGAAGTGTCTTGATACCTCAGGCTGTTAATGTTGCCATCCACTCTGCAGATCTCTCGCACGTCTCCATACTGAATGTAACCCCAAACCATGATGTTTCCTTTACCACACTTGACTGATTTCTATTAGAATCTTGGGTCCATGCAAGTTCCAGTAGGTCTCCTGCAGTATTTGTGATGATTGGGATGCAGTTCAACAGATGATTCATCAGAAAAATCTACCTTTTGGAATTTATTTGCTGCTCTTACAACTCAACGACAAGACTTTTGTCAGGTAGTGTCCAGTCAAATGTATATTTAGGTTATCTAATATTTGAATTAATTGTATTATTTAAGATACAGATCAGAGCAAACTTTCTTAACTAATAAAAGAGCATGTGCTCCTCTCGAAATTAGTTTAAAAATAAACTTCACCTAACAAAACATCAAAATAGTCAAATTAATGCTTTTATGAATAAAAGGCTTTAATAAACATACCTTATAATTATGAAGGGACTATTTTAAGGACAATATTATCACATTTTTAAATATTTTATTTTTTTAATATTAAATTATTTAGTTAAATATAAAGTAACCTAAAGCATGAGAAAATTGTACTATTAGAAATTTAAAGGTGCAGTAGGTGATCTTCCACAATGCTAACAGCTTAGCATAAATATCTGAATCACAGTCCCTCCCCTGCCATCTAGAGCCACGCCTCCTTAAACACAAACACGGCAAAAGAACCCTCTCTCATGTGTTAAAAGCGACTAGTGCTTGTCAGGCGGCATGCAAGCCAACTGACATGCTATTTCAAACTGAATATTAGAGTTGCATGGTAAACAATATAGGGAGAGACTAGGCAGAATAGCGGTATTTACTTGTGTTTTGTTGTTAAACTAATTAAAATCTACATTATTGATGCTGTAAAAGGTCCCTTATGAAACTGAAAATAGTCTTATCAATCTTTCATCAGAAGGTTTTAGTGTGAGAACAACACTTCTGTGAAGATAAAACCCCTTTGGTTTTAAACCAGAACATTACCTGTCTAAGAGAAATCCTTCGGACATGGTGTCATTCTTTCTCCAGCGTGCAAAGGTAACTCCAATATTGATTCAGGTTTTTAAAAAGTTTAGATTCAGCAGGTTTTTACCGATCGTGCGTGAATGCGGGGCAGTCGGCAGAGATGCGTGCAAACGGCTGTGCAGAAATTTACATCTGTATTTGCAGATTAGGCTACTTATCGGAATTATGAGAGATGTCTGTCCGACTCTATTTAATTGGATGAACATTTTTTTTGGTTTTATGCCTTACCCAAAATATAAAAATACATATAAACACATTTAGATCATTTACTGTAACCATTACTATTAGCCTGTGAAGAGACTTTCAACCAAAAATCACCTATTACTAATCACCACAAATCACCTACTACACCTTTACCTGACATTGATTTTTTTTAATCGGAATCATTCATTGTAATATATTAAAACTTCATTGTACTGTAATGCATTCTAATTATATATTAAAATTGCATTATTCATACAGACCCACACACTATTTCTACATCCTCTAACTCAGATATGATTTTAAAATGAAGGCGATCAAATATTGTCTTTCTGTAAGAAACACATAAAAGCTTTGCTCACCTGTATAGTCTGGCTCTGGTACACTTTAATAACGTGGAAGTTAAAGCTGTAGACTCCTTTCCGGGGACAAAGAAAGACAGATTCCAATGTGAAATAGTTTCCAATGTTGACAAGAACCTGCAAAAAGGGCATTTCAGAGAGATTAGAGCAGACAGAGCTTTCAGCACATACACACACGCACACATACACATTCAGACAAATACAGTACAGTGCCCAGCAAAATGATACAACCAGAAAATGTACAATAAATCTTGCTGCCTTTCTAGATGGCCTTTTTAATACGTTTCATCACAACAACAGTAAACATAATAACAACATATACCAATAAACTAAGAAAAACAAAAAAGAAGGCAAGATTATATTACAAATGATCCACATCCTACAAAAGCTAAATATAAAACACACCAAAAATGGGAAGATGGGAACAGAAATCTCACTAATACCTCCAAATCCATTAAAGGAACACTCCACTTTTTTGGAAAAGGCAAATTTTACTACTACCAGAGTAAAACAGTTGAATTTTACCATTTTTTAATCCAGTCAGCTGATCTCAGGGTGTGGCAGAAGCACTTTTAGCTTAGCTTAGCATAAATCACTGAATCGGATTAGACCATTAGCATCTGCTCAGATAAATGTAATAATTTTCTTATTCCTATGTTTTGTGGTGCATGCTGGCACGTGCATTTGATTCGCTCTCTACTGCATTTCTCTAGGCTGAGGCTGATTTATATTTATATTAGTGTACGAATATGGTCAGGTATAGCCTGTGTAATCGCAGACCCTTCGCCATGGCTGGCATCGACGCTGACTTGCACCTTTAAAAAAAAATGTAACTACACCATCATGACGATAGGTACTGCAAGCCCCGTGGTTGGTTGATTTGAAGCAGTGACGAGTGTATGCGGGGCAGAGAGCCACGAGAGAGCAGCGATCCTGTTGGAGCGAGTGTTTACAAGTGTTGTGTCCCCTAAAGGCAGTCCATTTGGATACTTTTGTTTTGTGTTTACCTTATGACTTAAGTTGTAGCACATTCACTGGTTCCTGCCCTAAAATGAGCGAGTTTTAGCTACTTGTACATTAAGGTAGCGTTCAGAAAAAACAAAACACCAGCGAAGAAACTCGATACAGAGGAACATCAAAACCCACTGCAAGCTAGCGTTTCAGAAGTGTTATTGCAGAGCAACACAAACAGAACACAGAAATATAAATGAATGACTACGTGCAAAAGGCAGGCACTGTGTGTGGGCCATGGTCAATCCCTCAACGCAGAACTATAAATCGTTGATTCATTTTGACAAAAGTTATAAACATTGAAATGTTTATAACTTTCAAATGTGAATTTTAATAGGAATAATAAACAGCAGAAAACGGTCAAACTACTTGCCCTACAAACTAGTGCGTTCATGAATATACAGACAAAGCAGAATAATATAATGAGAAAGCCTAATAAAACTAGCTTTTGATTTCACATGAACTTTAAATCAAACATTAACAGCCTCAAATGTCCTGCAGCAGGATTAAAACTCAGCGTTCTCCAGACTGATGAAAATTCAGGTCCTGTTCAGCAAACTTGATTGAATTGAACATGAAAAAGAAAGTGTATTTACTGTCTTCCTTTCACTCTCAGACATGAAGCTAGTCTGTTCACTGTCCTCACACAGGTACGCTGGTCCATGGCGCTCTCGCTTTTGATCTTTGCTTTATTAAAGCTGAAGAAGAGCCCAAACAAAAAGAGACAGCTCATGCTTGTTCAGCTTTTTTATGAACAGCCGCAAACACACAGGCTACAAACACTGAGCTCCAGAAGTCTGAGAGCTGCGGGATTTCTTTTCATTTTAACCTGGAAATGAAAAGAGGGTTTTAGATTCTGAAAGCATTCAGGCAAAGGGAAGGTACTCATGTAAAATGGATGAGTTGTATTGTTAAGCCTGGTTTATACTCGACGCGTCCACTAGCTTGCTTGAGCGCGCATGGCAAATGTGACATCATCGATGTGTTAGCAGAGGTTCACTTTGGGTGCGCGTGACATGATTTCGGCTGGCAGAACGCATTATTTTTTTTGAGACTCGAGCGCGAAAAGTTTGAACAGTTTGCACAGTGGCGCATTTGATTTGAGTTCAATATGAAACACTTTGAAGAGATTTTGCCTGAAATGGGTACAACTGTACAGACACCTTTTTGATCCGTGATATTAGAGATAGCCAGGGCCCGGTTTTTCAAAAGTAATCCACAAGGATTTTGGATAACGGATTGGATCAAATCTTGAAAACGGGTTTTTCAAAAGTAAAAACGGATTACATAATCGGATTAGATCAAGTAATCAAATCTGTTTTTGATCCGGATCAAACCTTTATTTTGGGTCTTTCAGCCCTTTTTGGTAGGATTTAGATCACTTTGATCCAAAAAGTCTGGATTAAACTGATCCCATCAGAAGGGTGGATTCAGCGTGGATTACATGCCCAAAATGTAATGAAAACTTTAAAAATGTATCAAATAATACATTTGTATCATGCAGAATCTTACAAGATATACTATTTATTCATAAGGTTTTAATTGTATTTTTTCATCCGTCAGGCTACATTGATAAGGTAGGCTTTAACGTATTCGGCCTTTGAGTATAGGCCTACAGCAAAGTAGAAAGAGTTTGGCCTCATATTAATACTCCCCCAAACAGCTGTTAAAAATTGACCGAAAAAATACTTTTTATTCTGTCACTAATTGATATATATATTCATCACAATAGAATTTTTTTGTTTTTTTACAATATTTATTAATGATGCATGCAATGAAAAGGAAAATCCATAGTTTTTTTTTTTTAAATCACTTTTAACAATTGTAAAAAGAGACTGAAAGAGCAGAAGCACAGCTTCGTCTGGCAAATGAACAACTGACTCTGACCAAACTGCAGCAAACCAATGCCAGACTTGAGATCCGCCTCCTAAAAGCTGCGCTCAGACAAGCTGGTCTCTCCTCATCAGATGAAGAAGTCTAAAATTATTGTGGAGTTTTTGACTTTAAGTCTTTTTTAATTCAATACATCTATGTTTGAAACTTGTTATAAATATCCTCAATGTACAGTGTTTGTGTTGTAGGTCTCAGATGAGCGGACTGCTGAAAAGGATGGGGTGGGGTTTTTCTTGTTTTTATTTATTTATTTATTTTTTTTTTAAATGTGTGTGTTTTCATTTTAAATTAAATCAAGGTTATATTGACCCCACAATGGATATTCTACTTGTTGCTCTTTACATATCTATAGTTCTACATTGTGATGTTTTCCTGTTTGAGCGCTGGTTATCCAGATTTGGTGATCCGGATCAGATTGATCCAATGCGATGTTGTTTTGAAAAACTTTCTTGATCATGGATCGCAAAATAAGAATTACTGAATCCAGAATTATTTTATCCGGATTAAACCTTTTGAAAAACCGAGCCCAGATCAATAATTCTCAGCTAGAAATTGCAACAGCCATGGAAAAGAAGGAAAGTTTTTGTTAAAATATTTGGAAAAACCTGAGGGATAAGTTTGTTAAAGCCAAAAGAGGACATGGCAAAAGTGGAGACCAGGTACACAATTACAGAAAAATGTTTCCCCACTGTTTATAGGTTTTACACTGATGAAAATATTACAGTTTTGAATTTAAAAAATGTAATAGTTACAAAACTATAATTAATGAACACATTTATTCTTTGATAACTGGAAGGAGATGACTTCTGTGTGGAGTTTGCATGTTCTCCCTGCATTCATGTGGTTTCCTCCGGGTGCTCCGGTTTCCCTCACAGTCTAAAGACATGCGGTACAGGTAAATCCGGTAAGTTAAATTGTTCGTGGTGTATGTGTGTGAATGAGTGTGTATGGATATTTCCTAGAGATGGGTTGCAGTAGGTCGGAAGGCAGGCGGCTAAACAGATCAAACACATCAACCAATGGAGTCTTTCTTTACACATTTTAAACCAAGCATTTTGACTGTCACTTTCAGATTTTGGGGTCTTCATTGTACTATAAGCGATGCATGAATATTTATAGCTCAGCGCAGCCGTTGATGCTGAACTCCCTGCGTCTGTAAAGCCAACAAAGACTTTCCACATAAACTAGCAGTGATAATGAAGCAAGATGATACTCAGCAGCCCAAACACTCTTTTTTAGCTTCACAGAAAGATTCACAAGCGTTTCCCAGACCGGTGACTGGACGCTCTTATGAGGGCTACTGGACACTTCGCACTTTTTCACCTTATTTGCTCAGTTTCCTGCAGCCAAAGCAATAAGAGGCCAATAATGGCTCCTCAAGGGCAAAATGTACACCGCTTCTGTGCGTCTCAGCAAAAAGAGACAAGCTTATCCTGGGCTATCCAGAGAAATCTGGAGGAATTAAAGGAATAAATCATGCCTAAATGCAATTTGAGTTGCTCGTGCTCAAGTTGTTGCAAACTTGTTTGTCGTTGGTTTTTCTGTGCTGTTATTTTAAGTGTCGCTGAGAGACTGTTATCACTGTTAATAATATTTTTGTATCAGATATTAGTTTATATTTTTGGTTTTGTTTATTTGGTCATTTTATTATGTTTTTTAGAAATATATCGATGTTATGTATTTGTGTTATTTGTGCTCTGTTTGTGTTTCTCTCTCTCTCTCTCTCTCTCTTTCACATTTCACATAGGTGCTATATTGGCATGACAAATAACTGTACATTCGTATTGCCAAAGCAGTGCAGCGCCGCTGCGTACAGACAAGACAGTGCAAAAAGGGCAGTAGTGCAAACAAATATGAACATAAAATATAATATAGAAATAAAGAAAAGAAATGTAAAAAATAAAAATAGATTAATAAAAATAACAATATATCAGTAAAAATAAAATATTAATAAAAATAAAAATAGATTAATGGTAATTTGTGAAACAGGATAAAAGTGGTGACAATAATATAAACAGTAAGTCCACAAGTAAAGAGTTCCAGTTGTGTGTTGGAGACAGTGGAGCGGATCATTGTGGGTTCCTCAGACGGTGGCAGGAGTGCACAAACTGAGCTGCTAACACACAGCAGCATACACACTCCCCCAGGAGGAAGGGCAGTTTCTCATTGTTTGACAGGGACTCAAAGTTTTTGTGTGTGTGTGTGAGTTTCGGGTAGAACTTCTCCCGGATCTCTGAGTATTTTGTGCACTCCGTAAGGAAGTGCAGTTCTGTTTCAATCGGCTGCTGAGGGCAGTGTGGGCACAGCCGCTCCTCCACCGGCAGCCATGTTTGTCTGTGCCGGCCCGTCTTTATGGCCAGCTGGTGTCCGCTGAGTCTGTATCTGCTCAGGGTGTTCCTCAGACCTTTATCTGTCACTGTGTGAAGATAGTCAGCCAGAGTATATTGTCTCTATATTGTCTATATTGTCTCTCTCTCTCTCTCTCTCTCTCTCTCTCTCTCTCTCTCTCTCTCTCTCTCTCTCTCTCTCTCTCTCTCTCTCTCTTTCTCTCTCTCTCTCTCTCTGTTGCTCTTTTTTTCTGTATCTGCTTTCATTATTCTCAGGTTCCGTTCATTGGTCTATTCAGCTGTCCATCATTTCCTACCCCGGTTACGTCACTCTTACGTCACATCCAGTAAGCAAAGACCACCCGTCATAAAAGCGCACTTCAGATCACTCACCAGCCCCTTCCTTCCCTTTTCTTTTTCCGCTTGTTTGTGTTTATATCGTTACATTACTAAAGAACCCTGTTTAACTGTGTATTTTGTTTTTGCTCGTTTCTGTGTGCACATTATCCCTCCGTTATTCGTATATCATTCCATTTCTCAGTTAACATTGTTTACGAGGCTTGGACAAAGCGTACAGGTAAGAAGGTCACGTGACATACATTTTGCAACACATAGTACTACTCTTCTGTATAGTACATTAGATTAGGGGCAAACGCCACCCCTTGAACTTTTTGGATAGATAGAGTAGACAGTCAGGACATAGAAGACTCTTCGCCTGTTAATTATTTTGTTTTCACATAGTTAGTTAGTTAGATGCTTTTGGAATTCTGGTTCATTTCATTTCTTAACCGCCACCCTCGTCCCTTCTGCCAGCTCTCCTGTTTTTTTTTCCTGTCTTTGTATTTGTCTTAGTGTTGTATATATTCATTCATTCATTCATTCATTTTCTTGTCGGCTTAGTGCCTTTATTACCCATCTCTGGGAAACATCCACACACACATTCACACACACACACTCATACAGTACACTACAGACAATTTAGCCTACCCACTTCACTTGTACTGCAAGCCTTTGGACTGTGGGGAAAACCGTAGCACCCAGAGGAAACCCACGTGAATGCAGGTAGAACATGCAAACTCCACACAGAAACACCAACTGAGCTATGGCTCGAACCAGCGACCCACTACCTACTGCGTCACTGCTTCATTGTTGTATTTATTGTATTTGCTTCTTTACATTTTCTTTATTTTGATTAATTTGTTGTATTTGTTCACATTTGGGTATTGAAAATAAATTAATGTATTTTTGGTAGCTACTTTGGTTGTCTTTTGCTCTTATTCACTATCTGTAAAAATATATATATTTTAATTGCACATAAATGTCAGACCCCATTCCCTAGATGAACATCAGGGGTTTGTAACAATCAATATCTCAAAAAAAAAAAAAAAACTATTTCTTGGCAGCTAGCTGAAAGTGAAGTTTTTTTCAAGTTTCTTAACGTTAATGGTAGCTTGATTTCATGTTACCATTAACGTTTTTTTTTTATTTATTTATTATAGAATCCTACTTTTATGAACTAAAAAGAGATTTTGAAAATTCACTGAAAAATATTTGCAGTGGAAACAAAATTCGGTTTTGTCTTTCGTTTCTCTGTTATTTTAGTGTCGCTGAGAGTCTTCTTCTTATAATATACTTCGAAAGATGAAGTTAAGATGCAATTCTTTTATTTTTGCATAAAAAGCAGAAGTGGATTTAGCTGGTTTTGACGCAAAAGAAAATGTATCTTGTTAAAAACCAAAGAATTGTCTAGAGTGGCATTAATGAAAAAAAGTTATTTAATTTACTAGCTAATAACCTTATAATTATTTATTAAATTAAACTTCTGAACCTTATTAGAGGAGTCTAACAGAAAATACTCATTTACAAAAACAGAGATCTGATGGATTTAGAGGGTTTTGCATCTGAACTCTTCAGTGTTTTATCAGTTCTTTTTTTTATTTTCTGTTTTGCCAAAATTTGTACGTTTTTATAACTTAGTAAAACTATAAAAATATATATATATTCACTAAAAAATATGTCATAAAAAAGGATATTCTCTACAAAACGTGCTATTAAATTACACAAACATTAAATTTGGCAGATAAATCAAAATTGTACTTTCTTTCAAAACGTTCTTCTATATTTTTATTAGTGTAGTAAAAAATGAAACATTGATTTTTAATTATTCTTTCAAGTAACAATTGTATTTTATGTATAGTTTTACTTTCTTAGCATTTTATTAAAATATATTAATTTGTAATAATTGTGAAATTGTTGTGAGTTAATGTAATATGAATACATGTTAATGTCTAAAATGTTTCAAAAAACGTAAACTAAATAAAAAATGATATTGGTTATATTATAAAATATAAGACTTAAAATTATTTTACCATAAAATAAATGGGCGGTGACGCTGTGGCACAGTGGGCAGTGCTGTCGCCTCACAGCAAGAAGGTCGCTAGTTAGTTGGTGTTTCTGTATGGAGTTTGCCTGTTCTCCCCGCGTTTGCATGAGTTTCCTCTGGGTGCTCCGGTTTCCCCCACAGTCTAAAGACATGCAGTACAGGTGAATTGGGTAGGCTAAATTGTCCGTAGTGTTTGAATGTGAATAAGAGTGTATGGATGTTTTCCAGAGATGGGTTGCAGCTGGAAGGGCATCCGCAACATAAAACGTGCTGGATAAGTTGGTGATTCATTCCCCTGTGGCGACCCCGAATCAATAAAGGGACTAAGCCAAAAAGAAAATGAATGAATGAAAATAAATGGTGTTTTTGAATTTGTGTTTTGTCAAGGAACTTTGTATTTGTCACGAATAAACACTTTGTGAATAAATTTATCTTGTTTTGGTAAAAAAAAACTAGGTTGTTGCTAAATCAGACACAGTTTTAGCCAGAAGTGAACAAGAATTATTTATATTATTCATTAAAATTCCCATTTTTTGTATTTTATTAACGTCTACCCAAACCCTAAACCCAACTATACACAGTACATCACAGTAAATATTAGTTATTGTTTTACAGTGTTACAAAAATGATGCTAAATTGATGGCGTATCCACAGCTGTATCCTATTTAGACTACACCATAAAACAGAAACATGATTAAAGTACATAAAATTATGATTTTGGATTATTTGTACAAGTTGGGATTTGAACCCAAAAGTCATTTGAAGCACAGTAACAGCATGCACATGCCCAGTCCACTAGGCCACATGAGAGACACGTTTTTCTGACCCTGGCAGTCAAATCCAAATTCGCCAGGTCTCGCAACGCTTCTGAACTGATCAATGATTTGAATCGCTTTAGTCACGTGACTTGGGTGTTTCGGATCATGCTTCGGGGTGCAGTGTTTCGAAGAACTTGCGCTTCGGGATCTCGACACTGTGTTGAAACACGTCAGCCATCCCTAACAGAATTGGCTTTTAGTTTATTTTTGCATTTTTATTTTAAATATTTTTATTTTTTAATATCAAAAAATAAATAAATTAAGTGTTTTTGTAATTTTTATACAATTTGGGGCATGTTAAAAGTAAACTGAATAATTAAAATTACATATTTTATTGCCAGAAGCGAAAAAAAAAGAGTATTTGAACATTTAAAAATGTTTTTTAAAACATTAGTTTCTAGTTTTTAGTTCTTTTGTTTTTATTAACTAACTTGTGCGTCAAGCAACAGAAAGATCAAGAAATTCATAAAAAGTTCATAAAGATGAGCCTTCTGAAGCCAGACAGTAGCTTCAGATCAAAATGCAAGTCTTATTCACTCATATTATTTCTAGAAATAGACCATTGAATTTGAAACTCGCATGAGTCAGAAGAATCAGTCTAATCCACAAACAAATCACTCTGAAGACTCTGTTACTTCTCTCAGTGAATAATGAACTTCAGCAAATACCTGAAGCCTTGGAAAATAAACAAGCTATTTTAAACCACATTGATGCCTTGTATGCATTTACATCATCAGTCAACATCCATCGCAAAAACATCGTCAAAATGTCTTCTTTTGTTTCACTTTCGTGACAAACTGATTTAAAACAGGACGGTGAGTTAAACCGTTTTAGTGCAGGGGTGTCCAAACTCGGTCTTGGAGGGATGGTGTCCTGTTGAGTTTAACCCAAACTTGCTTCAACACACCTGCCAGGAAGTTTCTGGTATATCTAGTAAGAGCTTGATTAGCTAGTCTAGGTATGTTTGATTAAAGTTGGAGCCAAACTCTCCAGGACACCAGCCCTCCAGGACCAAGTTTGGACACCCCTGGTTTAGTGTGTATTATAATATCATAATTGTTGCTTTAATGATATGCGAGCTGACATTATACCCCAAGGTTAATGCGCATTGCCAGTAAATACATTCTAGTAAATCTCCAGCATGTGCTTTCAGGTGGAGCAGCAGTTAGGAGTTAGCAATTGTTTTGTACATTG
Source organism: Danio rerio (assembly GCF_052040795.2). Lineage (NCBI taxonomy): Eukaryota > Metazoa > Chordata > Actinopteri > Cypriniformes > Danionidae > Danio > Danio rerio. Next base: position 41,255,301 of record NC_141043.1, on the reverse strand, counting down.
CACAGTATTTTACTGTAATATGAATAGTTTAGTGTGTAACAGTAGGGCGGGATGATGGATCAGTGGTTATATAGTTTGTTTGAGCCCTGGCTGCGCCACTTGGCATTTCTCTGTGGAGTTTGCATGTTTTTCCTGTGTTGGCGTGGGTTTCCTCTGGGTGCTTCGGTTTACCCCACAGTCCAAAGACAAGCGCTATAGGTGAATTGGGTAAATTAAATTGGCCATAGTGTTTGAGTATGTGTGTAAATACGAAAGTGTATGGGTGTTTTCTAGTACTGGGTTGCAGCTGGAAGAGCATCTGCTGGAATAGTTGGCGGTTCATTCTGCTTTGGCGACCCCTGAATGAATGTATTACAGTAATCCAGTATGCTTCTCTATTTTAAAGTTGCATTGTAGGAAATATCCTCTTGGCAGCAATAAAAAGGTATTTTTAATTTGCTGTGAATCTAAATACAGTAAAAAAATGAGCGTGAATCCTGGCCAACCTTAGAAAATACAGTTATTTACACTTTTGGATAGGTTTACAGTAAGCAGATGAATGAAAGGGTAAATACAAGTAAATTTTGTGTATTGTATTAAGCTACATTGTAGGTGAGAAGGCTAAAACTACTGTATTTTTACAGTAAAGATGTGCAATGCTTTAAATGCATGTACAGCAAGATCAATTGCACTGTAAATATACAGCGTTTCGTTCTGTAAGTTTAATTTACACTAATTTGCTGAAAAAAATCCTACATTGCAGAAGAGTTTATCACTTTAACTGTCTTTCCTTCAGCTAAACCTACGAAACTAAAATCTAAACCTATGAAACTTTCAGGTATTGAATTTCAGGTGCTAGGATGTATCACTCAATAAATGAAGACCTAAGGACAGATGACTTGCAAAGGATAATAACAAATTTGCATCCTGTGTCTATATTTTTAGGCCCAATTATAATTCAATTTTTGTACCCCTACCCCTTTACCTTGCCATTAAAAACGAGTGTGAAGGGGAAGTGCTACAATTTTTACCCCTAAGAATTGGGACAGCACTACAGCACCTGTACACGTCATCAGATATCGCGATCTCATGCTTCATGTGAGATCAGACGATCGCAACTGCTGTAGTTATTCCATTTTTAAATAAAACATTTAAATAAAAAAATAAGCCTGGCTTTTGCTCTAAGCTTAGTTTATGGAACAGCTTCACTTGTTTCAAAAACAGTTTTTTTTTTCAATTTAAAACAGCATCTTTGGATATCTTTTCTGCTGGAGATACTGCTGTCATAAAAAAATAAATAAAAAAACGTAAATGAAAAAATTGTACACATACCACGTTTTGACGGTTTTAAAACCTTGACTTTTTCAAACCGGAGTATACATTGAAAATGGTTATCATCCCATGTCTAGAGCTCATCCTTATGCCCTAATCGCTTAAACCTGTCACTCTCAAGGTTTAACACTTCGAAAGGCATAGACATGAGTCCTTCTGAACAGAACTTTGTGGATTCCCTTGTTTCTAAATGAATCAGCAGTTTTGAATGAATCAAGTGAATGTGTGATCCACTGAATCACTCATTAAGACAGGGATTACTGCCAACTATTGGTGATTTTAGGATCATATTTATAGCTTTTTGTCAGCATTACCCTTTCCTAAAACAGTGATGGAAACTTAACAAGGATTAAAGGACACAAAATGACTAAAAATAAAGATAAGCAGGCACCAAATGCTCAAGTAATCTGAATAATACAAAGCTAAAGTACAGTTTTGTGATTAAGGTGAAAAGTCAAAATGTATAAACTGTAGCAATATTATATTATATTATATTATATTATATTATATTATATTATATTATATTATATTATATTATATTATATTATATTTTATTAATTATATATTATTAATTATATATTATATTATATTATATTATATTATATTATATTATATTATATTATATTATATTAATTATATTATATTAATTATATTAACTATATTATATTATATTATACTATATTATATTATATTATATTAATTATATTATATTAATTATATTATATTATATTATATTATATTATATTATATTATATTATATTATATTATATTATATTATATTATATTATATTATATTATATTATATTATATTATATTACATTTCTTTTTAAACTACACTTTTGCAGCTCTAAACTTATAATAACCCTCACACACATTGTCTGATGAGCATAAGCCAATAGGAGGCATTCAATTACTTGATAAAAATGGTGGAATTGTGTTAAGTGTGTTGCAAATCTTCTCATTAAACTAAAGTACTGAAACTATTCAAGTATGAAAATTGTTTGCATAACTTGATTAATGATATTGACTGTGCAGTCAAATAATACCTGACCTTATTCAAAACTCTTACTTAAAAATGTCTTCTATTATTTGATCGCATTAATAATCAAATACAATAGCAATTTCAAGAGCAATATCAAAATACATACTGTAGATCAACATCAAGAGCAACCATTAGCAATAATATCTGTCATATTGCTGCAATTATATAAAATGATTACTATTTATTAGTAAATTATTAATGTACTAATATTTTTTAATGATTTCCAGTTTCATTTTGTTACAGTTTATAATTTTCCAATTAAAGTAATTAAGTAAATTACAATTTTAAGACAATAAAGATAGCAGATATGATAAATAATATATATCAGATAAGATATAATATAAATAAGGTAAAAAATGTTCAGAGAAATTAATTTTAACACTAATAAAGTATTTGACAAATGTTTATTTAACTTAAAATAAGATATTTTATAACTTTATAACTATAATGTTATAAAACAACAAGTTAAATTAACATAAAACACGTCATGACTTTAAATAAATTATTTTTTAACTTTATTACTACAATTAAAAGTACAGTATTTCAATTTTAAGCTATATGAAACTACCTTATGAAACCTCATTGTAAATGAAATCGGATTTTTTTTTTAATTTTAATGAAATTTAAGTTGAAATAACTTGCAAAGTTAATTTGATTGTACTATAAAAAATAAATCTGCAACTATTAACTTATTGGTTTGTTTGTTTGTTTGTTTGTTTGTTTGAAACTGAAGAGGTGAATTTCTGACCCTTGAGTGAACTTTGCAAAAAACTATGCATTAGTAATATTGAGAGACACACATGATTCATAAAATGTCCCTCCCTTTTCTTTTGGGAAATAATTTAATCATGAAGTACAAACACACGTCGGCCTCATCTCCTGCATAATTTCCCATTCATTTCAAGGATATTGGTAATAAAGGAGTTTAGTTTTCTTCAGGGATGCTCTGTGTTTGATCTGACCCCGCATAATGACGTTGACTCATTAATTCTTCGTCCAAGAAAGCAAACTGAATGAAATCAGGATGAGTCGTGCCTTGCACCGAAAAACACACAGCGAACAGAACACTCACACAAGGACGAGCTTATTTTTAGCGTGTTAAAGTTCATAACAAACGGAATGGGAGACATTCGAAGGCGTAAATTCAGCACATGCATGAATGTTTCAATTAACATTTTTTGTAGTCATAAAGCTTAAAAGTTGAAATTAAGCATTGATGGAGGCGTGAGGAAAAGCCAAAGTGGTTTGTAGGTCGTTCACGACAGAAAATAAGCAATACAATAATAAAAAAAACTCTGCACTTTGCAGTCCTGACATTTTGACTTGTTACTAATGATTGATCACAGTGTTATTTATATAAATCCTGTTTAGATGTGCTGGAAACATATGCTTACATGATTTCAGTGTCAAGCAGACCATTGTTACTTATTATTTATTAATAATTAGGCCGTTCTTACAACAGGACAGCAGTGAATATGAAACATTTTCAGCCCTCTTGTGATTTTTCTTTTTCATATATTTCTCAAATGATGTTTAACAGAGCAAGGAAATTTTCACAGTATGTCTGATAATATTTTTTCTTGTGGAAAAAATCTTATTTGTTTTATTTCAGCAAGAATAAAAGCATTTTTAATTTTTTAAATACATTTTAAGGTCAAAATTATTAGCCCCTTTAAGCTATATATATTTTCGATAGTCTACAGAACAAACCAACATTATTCAATAAATTGCCCAATTACCGTAACCTGCCTAGTTCACCTAATTAACCTAGTTAAGCCTTTAAATGTCACTTTAAACTGTATAGAAGTGAAAAATATCTAGTCAAATATTATTTACTGTCATCAGGGCAAAGATAAAATAAATCAGTTATTAGAAATGAGCTGTTAAAATTAATATTAATAGAAAGGTGTTAAAAAACTCTGTCAAACAGAAATTGGGGAAAAAAAAACAGGGGGGCTAATAATTCTGACTTCAACCGTGTATATACATCTAAATGTAGATATCTAGGATGCCAGCTAAACTATTTATTCCAATAAAAAATAGCTGAAGTTTGAGTTTGACATATAGACCTTAATAATTATTTTCATGCAAAATTGTAAATTACCTCTCCAGTCATCACAATAATTTGATTTAGGATATTATTAGCTGGTGCTTTATGACCTGGCTTAATTATGGCAAATTTAATTATTTTATGTTTGATGCCTGTTGCATTTTCTTTACATATTTAAATCTTTTTAAAAAGGGTGAAATATCTTAATTGCTGCATCTGCCATGATTACAAATAAACTTAACGATTAAGTGTTTCATCTCATTTTAATGATTAATGTCTGTTTCATTCAAAAGAAAACCAAAAACTATTATGTAAAAGTAAAGTCAAGCAAAAACTTAAATATGTTACTAAATAGTGCCTGATACATATATTAAATCAAATTAGTATACTTTAAAGCCTAAACACCGCACAGTCACAACAAAGCCTTCACTGAAAAGTGACTGCATGTACTTTAATTGGTCATCTAGTTTGTATGAATACATATTTATTTTATGAATACCATATTTTTTGGTCAAAACAATGATGCTAATACATTTTTATTCATGGTTGACTTTTACTTTTGCTAATTTAAGCATATTTAATACTGTTTACTGACATTACAGATTACAATTTGAGTCAACTTACAGGTCAACGTGACAACTTACCCCACAAAAATGTGTAGAATTAAATTAATTTGTACCACAAAAAATTATATTGCTACATCTTGCATTCACTGTTGTCTATCGTCTTTGTTGATACAATCAATAATACTGTTTATTGACATTAAAAGTTAAAATGTGAAAATTTACTCCTCAAAAATATATATAAAAAAAAAAATGCTATCAAGATCGTCTGTCAAAAGGTCAGCTAAATTATATACATTATGATCACATGCAATTGCAATACAAATTAATAACTATATAAATACTATATTATATTACGAACAAACAGACACACTCATATTTATATAATAAGTATATATATATATATACATACATACATATATACATACATACATAGGCTACATACATACACACACATATACATACATATATATACATATATATATATATATATATATATATATATATATACATATATATATATATATATATACACACACACACACACACACACACACACACACACATATATATATATATATATATATATATACATATACGTGAAAATCAATATTCGCCCAACTTACGCGCGTCATCTTAGTCTGTAAAAGTCAGATTTCTCTTTAAAAATCACTGCCCTCTTCAATATAGGACGAGTTAAATGAGTAAAACAGCCTTACCTGGTCGAAATAGATGATTCTGGTTTTATTGCTCATCTCGGAGGGCTCGTGGTTGTTGCTTCTCACCGCAGAGAAAGCCACTTTGGAGTTTGCTGCGCGCACGGAGATTCCGAGCGGTGAGGACGAGCTCTTCCAGTCGGCGGGGTTCGAGTCACAAACCACCAGGCATTTGCCCTCCAGGACGATGGGCTCTGTGTCATTCTGAGCCTCGCACAACACAACCAGACACAAAAGAAGAGCCACGGAGTCGACAAACGCCTTCTTACAGCGCTTCACGGACACCATGATGAACTGATGATCTCCGTAGCCAAAATCCAGGCGGCTGTCCGGGTCCCGTCACTGCGCGACTGCTCCGCGTCTGAGCTCGGCGACCGCAAACATCCGTCCGGAGACCCGCTGCTGCTTCACAGATCACCACATACGCGTAGGTGGATGCAGAAACCTCGTGGCTAAAGTCATGTTTTGGATAGTTGCGCTTCCCCGTGTGTTGTTTGTTGATTCGGGTAGTTTTGAACTCCGAGTTTTGGAGAGCTGAAGGTTATCCGCGCGGAGATTATTTACCCGCAAAGCCTGCACGGTGCACACTTTTTGTCCACGTTAGTTTTGCGCCAAATTGTTAAGAGGGGAAAACTAGAGCAAAACCGTGTCCGTGTTTGCAGTTGTACGTTCCCCCTGCTTCTCTCTCTCTTTCTTTCTCTATCCAGATTCAGAAGCGCGCACACCTTTAATGACGCCCAACTCTGTTAACTCGCCTTGACACGCAACATGCCGAGCAACGTCAGAGAAATCTGAATATTTTTCAATATTCACCTGAGAAGCACTGAAGAGAAAACTCGACAAGGACAACTTAATAAAAACTAAATTAATAACATTTATAGTATAATGTCAATTTCTATAGCCTAATTAATATTTAGGCTAATGATATATAAAGAAAGTATTATTGCTATTACATTTCTATAATTATATTTATTATTATATTCAAATGGTAACCATTCTTATTTTTATTATTTATTACCAATAATTATTTTACATTAATTATGATAAAAATAACAGTATTAACGAGCATAATACAATTATTAATATTATATGTATTAATATATTACACATTTTTATTAGCAATATTTATATATATCTACATTGTATTTGGAAAGTATTCATAGTGCCTCACTTTTTTGTTTATGTTACAGCCTTATTTCAAAATGGATTCAATTCATTTATTTCCTCAAATTTCTACGCACAATACCCCATAATGACAATGTGAAAAAAATATTTTTGAAATTGTTGCAAATTTATTGAAATAAAAAAAAAAAAACTGAAAAGTCTTATGTACAGAAGTATTCACAGCCTTTGCTCAATACTTTGTTGATGCACTTTTGGCAGCAATTACAGCCTCAAGTCTTGTTGAATATGATGCCACAAGCTTGGCACACCTGTCTTTGGGGATTTTTGCCCATTCCTCTTTGTAGTACCTGTCAGGTTCTATCAGGTTAGATGGGAAGCGATGTACAGCCTTTTTCAGATCTCTCTAAAGATGTTCAATAGGATTTAAATCTGGGTTCTGGCTGGGCCACTCAAGTACATTCACTGAGTTGTTGTGAAGCCACTCCATTGATATTTTGCCAGTGTGCTTTGGGTCATTTTAGTCTCATCAGACCAGAAAATTTAGTTTCTTATGGTCTGAGAGTTCTTCAGATGCTTTTTGGCAAATTCCAGGCGAAATGTCTTCCATCTGGCCACTCTACCATACAGGCCTGATTGGTGGATTGCTGCACAGATGGTTGTCCTTCTGTAAGGTTCTCCTCTCTCCACTGAAGAACGCTGGAGCTCAGACAGAGTGACCATCGGGTTATTGATCACCTTCCTGACTAGGCTCTTCTCCCCCGATCACTCGCTTTAGATAACCGGCCAGCTCTAGGAAGAGTCCTGGTGGTACCAATCATCTTCCACTTAAGGATGATGGCCACTGTGCTCATTGGAACTTTCAGAGCAGCAGAAATTTTTCTGTAACCTTCCCCAGCCTTGCGCCTCGAGACAATCCTGTCTCGGAGGTCTACAGACAATTCCTTTGTCTTCATGCTTGGTTTGTGCTTTGACATGCACTGTCAACCCTGGGACCTGATATAGACAGGTGTATGCCTTTTCAAATCATGTCCAATCAACTGAATTTACCACAGGTGAACTCCAATTAAGCTGCTGAAGATCTCAAGAATGATCAGTGGAGACAGAATGTACCTGAGCTCAATTTAGAGCTTCACGGCAAGGGCTGTGAAAACTTATGTTCATATAATTTTTCAGGTTTTTTATTTTTAATAAAATTGCAACAATTTCAAAAACTATTTTTTTTTCACATTGTCATTATGGTGTGTGTAGAATTTTGAGGAAATAAAGAAATTTAATCCATTTTGGAATAAGGCTGTAACATAAAACAATTAGAAAAAGTGAATCGCTATGAATACTTTCCGGATACACTGCATATATTAAGTATACCCTTATATATCATTATTATTGCTATTTTTAATATCAATATTTAATTTTATAAACATGAAATATGATTATGAAAACTCAATAATAATATAATTATACATAACTGTTTGGTCACATTCAAAACATGCACATCAATTACTTTATTACTAGCCTACTATTATATTTCTATAATTGTATTTAATAATGCATTCAGTGCATTCTCATTATTAATTTGCCATTAATTATTTTATCACAAAAGATCATACTGTTGTTAATAATAATAATAATAATAATAATAGTAATAATAATAGTAATCATAATAATAATAATCATGGGCATAATAATATGTTTTAACAGAATGTATTTTAATAATAGGGCTTTTTATTATTAATATTTGTATCATACAAGTAAATAAATATTTCATGCCAATATAAATAGAACTGATTAAAATCATAAATTATTATTATTATGACAATACACAAATATTTACTTATTTACTTAATAGCATTATTACTACTATTATTAATGCCAAGATTTAATGTTATAAACATGAAATATGAACATGAAAATTCATTAATAATAATAATAATAACATACATCATTGTTTTTGTCACATTCAAAACATGCACATCATTTACTTTTACACTTTAATAAGAAGAAACATGACCAGCATGCACTTAAAAGCAGCAGCATGACTGATCACATATCTATTCATAAACAGACAAAGAAACAAACTAACAAAATTAATCAAATACAGCCAGTGCCCTGGATGAGAAACAGAACGATCCTGCATACCAAATTTTGACCTCAAAAAATGCAGAAAATGCTGAAGTTACAGGAGAGCCGAGCAATTTATGCTCAACATAATGGAGCTGCAATGTGTTTCAATACTGGCCTTTATGGGTTTGCTGCTGCTTTATGCATCTGCTGCTGGAGCTGGGAATGTTATTTGCTTTAATGTCACACTGTTAAGCAATTCAGTCCTGTTTGATTGTGTGTGTGCGTGTGTATTTACCACATGTATATGTGTGCATGTGATTATGAATAAGATTATAAATGAACTATTTTCATAAGGAGCCAATCATTAATGCAGGGTCATGAAAACCACAAGCAGACCAGTTCAGATTCAGAAGCCAATGCAAACTACATAACACATGTAGTAGTCACCTCAACACCGTTTAAAATTTTTATATCAGATGTCACATTTCTGTCATCAAGTATTTGATATTCAAATGATTATACGAATCTTAACTATACACTGTAACAAGTTTGAATTACACAGAATTAAACTGTATTTTACTGTAGGACAGTTATGATACTGTATTTTAAAGTTGCATTGTGAAAATTACAGGATATTTTACAGTAAAGATATACTTAAAGTTTTGTAAATACATACGGAGCAAAATAAATGGCTGCAATAAATACAGTATTTTTTCTGTAATTGATTTACAGTAAGTAACTGACAAAATGCTGCCAGTGGGTTACTGTAAATTCTAAAGGAAATTATTAATAGTACATAATAGGGCTCTTTTTTAACGATCTAAAGGCTAAAGCGCAGAGTCACAAAGTCTAAAGCGCAGGGCGCAAAAGCATTAAGGGCATATCCGAATCCACTTATGCTATTTTAAGGATGGAAAAATACGCTCTGCGCTGCCGCCGCCAGTGCCCTCGTGTCAACAAGCTTGGCCCCCCTCTGGCCCCCCCTAAATTTAAGCGTGTATTTATGTATCAAAACGCCAAGGAGAAGCGAGATCAGCCATCCCTGGCAGACAGCAGAGATATGACTGAGACCTCTTTCGCATGCTCTCAGTGTCACGTGCACTCACTCTCTCTCTCATTTGCCGCACTCTCTATGTCATGCGCACTCACTCTCTCTGTCAGTGACGGTATGCGCGTATCAGTTTCCCGCATTCGTCAGAAGTTAACCCCCTAATTGGCACAGCCAGGTAATAAAAATATCTTTCAATACTGTTTTTAATAGCCTACTTTTAATATAGGAAGTCCTCGGCTGTGCATGGGTATTATTATTAATCAGAAGTTGAAAGTACAGTGTAACGTTAGTAAATGCATTCTTGAATTTACAAACGGTCGGCGAGTACCGGAGAACAGAGCGATGAAACACATTGATCAAATGTAGTTTTGAGTCACGCTCATGTAAAAGTCATATTCAACTCGTTTAGTTTTGCCTTCATTCTTTTTTTTTTTTGTCGTGACATACTGTAAAGCAGGAGTCTTTAATATGATTTATTTACAACAGGTTTTTAGTGTAACTAACTAATTTCTATTTTTTTATCTTTGCCATAGTGACAATCAGTGCATAATATTTTACTAGTTATTTTGTAAGATAGTTGTATTCAGATTAAAGTCTCTAAGTATTCTATAGTCTTTGATTCAGATTAGAGTGTAGTTTAAAGACTTGACTATAGGTCATGCTAACTATAGGAAAGTTGAAAGTCATGTTATTGTATTACTGGTTTGACAATCAAAAAGTCCACTAAGGAGGCTAAAAATACTGCCCTTAAAAATGTTTTCTTTTTAATTAAAAACTGCTTTTATTCGATACAAACTGTAAAAAATAAGACTTACTATGACTCCAGAGTAATTATTTTTGTTCTATAGGAATTATTGTGAAAATCTCCTTGGTTTGTTAAAGATCCCTTGGAAAACATTATTTTAAACTAGAACCTAAAATTTATTGATAAACTTTGATGTTGGCTTGAGAAGCCAACGTGACTGCGCTAGGACTGGGAATGGCAGTTGGCAGAAAGCACGGCGGCGGTTGCTAAGTGGTTGCCAGGCAGTTGCTAAAACAACTATGGCATTGTTAGGTAGTTGCTAAGCAGTTGCTAAATGGCAATGCGCGTGTACATGTTTGATCAAATGCTAATACTTAGTAGGCATTTCTAGCATATGTTATTGCATTTAGATAATCATTCATAGCATGTAGCTAATCGTTATTAGCACTTGGCTTGCATTATCATTGTTACCATGCATAGTACACAGGAGGTCCCATTTGCTAGCATGAGTCAAACAAGCCAATGCCCAGGTCCCTACGATGTTCTGATGTAGAGATATTGCTATTTTTAAATGGTTGCTAGGTTATACTGTTTTATTGCTATGGGGACATTTGACAGGTTAGTGATGATACATCAAAGCTTCTTGGCAATATGAGTGATCCTAATCAACCCCGATGTTTCTATGACAGTCTTTATGAGTGTCAAAAACTGGACTTGAACATTATGTATTCCTGGTGTTGGGTTGCGGCTGGAAGGGCATTCAATGTGTAAAACAAATGCTGGATAAGTTGGCGGTTCATTCCGTTGTGGCGACCCCTGATTAATAAAGGGACTAAGGGAATGAACATTATGTAAAAATGGCTTGCCATATTTTTTGGAAAATACAATGCTTAATAAGTGTGAAAGGGATACATGCAATAATGTCTTGCCATATTAGTAAAAAATATGGAGTTTAAGTCAAAATTGGCTTGCCATATTTTGAGAAAAATAATGCTTAAAAATTATTTATTGGAAAACTAAAAGTCTGATAAACCTTAAAGATATAGCAACAAAATCTAACGCATCTAAAAACAGCTTTTGGCCAAATTTGGGGCTTGTATAATTTTTTTATATGCCCGGATTATAAAAATTTAATATTTAACATTTTTTATTAAAAAAAACAATAAGTCTTATATGCATGAGGAGATATAGCAACAATCTTGAATGTAGAAGGCACATTTTGACCACATTTGGGCCTTGTGGCATGAACAGCCTAGGAGGAGATACGTTTGTTTTCAAGGAATGAGTAGAATAACAGTATGTTGGCTTTCTCAAGCCAACATAATTAATGGGAGGCCAAAAAATGACTTCAACTGCTTCTGTTAAAGTTTACAGGTGCAAAAAAGAGCCTTGATGTACTTGAATGTTAGAATGTCAAAAAACTTAACATGAAATACTATTTTGAGTTTAAGTTATTTATTTAGCTTGTTTGTGAAGACTGGAGAGTGATGCATGAAAAAAAAAAAAGACTTTGAATAATTGTAGAAGTAGTTTATGATGAATGTTGTGCCCCCTAAAAGTACAAATGGCCTACATTCAAATCATCCTTATTATTATTATTATTAATAATGGTGATAATAATAATAATATTAATAATAATATTAATAATAATAATAATAATAATAATATTTTTATTTATTTATTTATTTATTTATTTATTATTATTAGTAGTAGTAGTAGTAGTAGCAATAATAATATTATTATTATTTATAAATAATATTTATAAAGTCATTATGATTATATAAATATCAACTATGTAAACTTCCAAAAAATGTATGGCTTTGAAATTGTTAATATTATTATTGATATTATTATTATTATTATTATTATTATTATTATTACCACTTATTATATGTTGTTTATATATTTTTAAAAATGCTAAAAATGTATCAATTAATATATATTTGAACATGGATAAATTAATAAAAACGTCAGTTTATAAAATCATTATTATTAGGAGAGTTATGCAGTATGTTACTGTATTTTAAAGTTGCATTGAGAAAATTACAGTATAATTTACAGTAAATGTATACTTACAATTCTGTAAATACATGTAGAGCAAAATAAATGGCTGTAAATATAAATACAGTATTTTTGCTGTAATTGATTTACAGTAAGTTATTGGCAAACTGCTGCCCTAAGTTACTGTATATTTTAAAGGAAATTGTTAATAGGGAATAAACTTATTTATATATATAAAACAACAATTTATTGTAACACAATTATTTTTGGCTATAATTACATATTTAGTTTATAATAAAAATTTGTTTGTGCTTTTTTTCATTAACAATTGATAAACTATTTTAAAAAACTTAAAGCTATTGTCAATTGATATCCAATATTTAATCATCGATCGAATAATTACAAATATTTACTGATGAAAATATTATTATTATTTACCAATACCATATTGCATAGCCCCACATCATATTTATATAATTATATTAATTGAATTAATACATCCAAATGATGATTATTACCATTTATTACATAATTAATGTTTATAACATTAATTGACTTAATACATTTAGATGAACCTTAATATTATTAATATGTAAAGAATATTTCTAAAGTCATTAATTGTAATGATTATGTAAATATTAAATATGCAAGCTTCCAAAAATATATGGCTTTGAAATTATTATTATTGCCATATATTACATATTGTTTATATAAAAAGTATGCTGAAATGGATCAATTTATTTATAATAAATTGAATAAATTGAAATATATTAAATTTAAATGCAAAAATTAATAAAAACTGACCAGTATTATTTGTATTGTGCGTTTTTTAAAATCATTGTTGCTATTAATAATATTGTTAATAATAATTTATATTGTCCGTTATTTAAAATCATTGTTGCTATTAATATTATTGTTAATAATAATAACAATAATAATAATAAAAATAACAATAATAATAATAATAATAATAATAATAATGATGATAATAACAATAATAATAATAATAATAAGAAGAAGAAGAAGAAGAAGAAGAAGAAGAAGAAACATATTTTATAATTTAATTTTATTTTGTAATAGTGCAAAACACTTTGTATACTCACATCAACATGTGGATTTCAAGCTCGCCAGATAATAATTATATTTACTATTATTATTATTATTATTATTATTATTATTATTATTATTATTATTATTATTATTATTGGTGGTAATAGTATCATTCATTCATTTTCTTACCGGTTTGTCCCTTTATTAATCAGGGGTTGCCACATGCAGCGGAATGAACCGCCAACTTATCCAGCATATGTTTTACACAGCGGATGCCATTCCAGCTGCAACCCATCTCTGGGAAACATCCATACACTCCCATTCACACACATACACTATGGCCGATTTAGCTTATTCAATTTACCTATAGCGCATGTCTTCGGATTCTGAAGTAAACTGGAGCACCTGGAGGAAAATGCCAACTGACCCAGGCTCGAACCAACGACCTTCTTGCTGTGAGGCAACAATGCTACCCACTGCGCCACCGCACCGCCTTATAAGTATTATTATTATCATATTAATTTTATTTATGTTATGTTATGTTGATGAAAAATACCTAATACTCTTTTGTACTCACCTCAACAAGTGAATTCAAAGCCCTCCGGAGAACTTCAGCAATGCAAGGCTTTTCATTTACCAACAAATTAAGAATGGAAATATTTGCAAGCACAAATTAACAATGAAGTCAGCAGAGACTCCATAGAGCCGCTCAGGAAATGAATGAATAAACGTGAGCTGATATGGCTGTTTACCTCCACAATTCGCTTCATTCTGCTCTTGTGTTCTGGAATAGAAAAAGACATAGACTGTAATCTGATTATATGGTGTGCAGTGCGGTAAATGAGGAGAAAAACAACATGCATCTGATGTGGCCATTAATATTGCACAATGCATAAATGTTTCACGTGTTTAGATCTCACGCGTCTGATCAAAGTCCCTCACAAAAGAGACACCTGCATCTTCTGTGATATTTTCAGTCAAATGTGAAATAGTAAGGAGCTGGAAACGTTCATTATTGACGACGACGTCCTTTGACTGGGTTGTGTTTTCAGAAATAGTGTATATACATATAAGTATATACCATAAGATATAGTGTATATACATATATTTAGCTTATGTCCAATTCATCTACAGCGTATGTCTTCGGACTTGTGGGGGAAACCGGAGCACCCGGAAGAAACCCGCGCAAACACGCGGAGAACGTGCAAACTCCACACAGAAATGCCAACTGACCCAGGAGAGGCTTGAATTGAAACACAAATAAGTGTCATTATTATTTAGGTGTATGTAAACATAAATAGGCAGCATGGTGGCGCAGTGTGTAGCACAATCGCCTCACAGCAAGAAGGTCGCTGGTTCGAGCCCTTGCTGGGTCAGTTGGCATTTCTGTGTGGAGTTTGGCATGTTCTCCCTGTTTTGGTGTGGGTTTCCTCTGGGTGCTCCGGTTTCCCCCTCAGTCCAAAAACGTGGCATAGGTGAATTGGGTGAGCTGAATTGTTCATAGTGTATGAGTGTGTGAATGAGTGTGTATGGATGTTTCCCAGTAATGGGTTGCAGCTGGAAGGTTATCCGCTGCATAAAACATATGCTGGATAAATTGGTGGTTCATTCCGCTGTGGTGACCCCAGATTAATAAAGGGACTAAGGTGAAAATGAATGAATGAATAAGCACAAATATTGAGTTGACATAATTGTTTTACGTTTTATTCTTTTGATTAACTGCATTTCTCTCACTTTAATTCCTTCTCGAACTGAAAGTTTCCAGTGTGTGTTACTGATCCGGCAGCCTGTAAGTCTCTAACACAAATGATGACATAAGGAGTTAATATTTGATTAAGAGTATTGGATTTTTGCTGGCCAGCGGCCGGAGAGCTGGAGAGCCGTGAATCTATTCCGGGATGAGAGTAAGATAAATGAGCTGGACTTGAGGCGCTGCAAATGAATCAAGCCCCTGTGACCCGCATGCTCTGTGTGTCCTCCAGCAGGTGAAGAGAGCTGAACACAGGAGCGCCTCAACACCCCATTGACACGCTCTGTGTAAAAGACAGACACAAGAGAGACACAGCAGACCAGTGGAGAGAGAGAGAGAGAGAGAGAGAGAGAGAGAGAGAGAGAGAGAGTCAGACAGACAGACAGAGAGAACAGACATGAGTCAGTGCTGGACTGACTCAAAGCTGAAGAGCTTTCAACAAGTGTGTGTCTTTGTGTGCGTGTACACGTGTATGTTTGCTTATGTGTGTTAGTGTGCTGTGTGTGTTAGTGTGAGGTGTGTGTGTGCATGTCTGCCTATGTGTACCAGGGTGCTTTCACATCTGTAGTTCGGTTCATTTGGTCCAGACCAAAGGCAATAATTGACACAATGTTGCATTTTCTGCCGTCTTTGAGTCGTTTTCACACCACACTGGTTGCTTTGGGCTGAACCAGTTGAAAAGAACCAAAATGCAGTCATGTGACACAATCCACATTTATCATTGGCCAGATGATGTTGAACATATGTCCTGAACTATTTTTCGATTGGTCAGAATTAAAGTGCAGGTAAATGGCAACGAAACTCCCGCAAGTAAACTAAAAGGCAGACACAAAATGTTGCTTTTGATTATGGAGCTAAGACTGCGCTGACTGATTGTATCACTGTTTATAGTAAACTATATAGCAGGGGTCACCAACATAGTGCCCACGGGCACCAGGTAGCCCACGAGGATTACATGAGTTGCCCACATGCCTGTTCTAAAAATAGCTCACCATTGCACCACATACTAGTAAGCTGAATCTAGCATTTTTTGAAGCTATTCTTTTTAAATCACACCTGCATTGGTGTAAAAATGTATTAATGAAATTAAGGTATATATATATATATATATATATATATATATATATATATATATATATATATATATATATATAAACTAAAACTATTTCAGACAAATAAAGTGTTGCATATTGATATTTCTGTTTCTTGTTAAATCATTGTTGAGAACTATTGTGAGAAATCATTAACATGATCAGTGTCTTCACATAGATGAATATCATTAATCATTAATAATAACAACATATAATTAAAAGTAAATTGTTATTTAAGAAGTGTGTATCAAACTGGTAGCCCTTCACAATAATTGGTACCCAAGAAGTAGCTCTCAGTTTCAAAAAGGTTGCTGACCCCTGCTATATAGTGTGTATACATCACTTTAGACAAACTAGACATTTCGGGAATAAAGTGCAGCTGCGGCTGGAAAACAATGTTTTAATGGATTGCAAACGGCGAAGACGCATCCCAGGTCATTTCAGGAGGAGGCGTGAATTAATTTAGCTAAACTGTGACATGGTCATTTTCTGGAAATATTACCAACGATCCATCAGGTAATGTTTTTGCTTCTCTCTCTCTGTTTGTTTGCCGTCATCAAAATTTTTTCCTCCATAATACACAGCGCATCGGCCTACGGCAGCTGGATTAGTCCAAAAAGGCGCAGTACTTTTAGCGGTTGGGTCTGTTTTAGATCTGATCATATTCTCACCACAAACGAAACGTTTTTTGGTCCGCTTTTGGTGAACACTCACACCTGCCAATACTCCCGTTTTTCCCGGGAATCTCTTCAGACCCATCATCCGCCTTTCTCCCGTATTGTTCTGTCTCCCTGAAAATTCCCGGAATCACAGCTGCGGTAGGCCGATGCGATGAGCATTATGGAGGAAAAATATTTGCTGACAGTGGCATTACTCCTCCTGAAGAGGCCTGTGATGCACCTTTGCCGTTTGCAATGCCTTAAAACATTGTTTACTAGCCATAGCTATATCATTTTCGAAATGAATAGTTTGTCTAAAGTATTGTATACAAACTATACAGTGAGCAGGGATACAATCAGCCAGCGCAGTCATAGCTACATAGTCACAAGCGACATTTTGTGTCTGCCGGTTTGTTTGAATTCTTGAATACTTAAATTCTGACCAATCGAAAAGCAGTTTAGGAACTATGTTCGAAAAGATCTGGCCAATGAGTGATGTGGATTTTGTCAGATGACTGCATTTTGGTTCTTTTCCATTGGTTCGGACCAAAGCAGTGTGTGTGTGAGTGTGTGTGCATGTCTGCTTATGTGTGATAGTGTGCTGTGTGTGTGCGCATGTCTGCTTATGTAATGTAATGTGTGTTTATAAGGCGCATTTATTGTGTATGGCCATACACCCAAAGCGCTTCACAATCATGGGGGGCGTCTCTCCACACCACCACCAGTGTGCAGCATCCACTTGGATGATGCGACGGCAGCCACGGGACAACGGCGCCAGTGTGCTCACCCCACACCAGCTATTGGTAGAGTAGAGAGAGTGATAGAGTCAATTCAGTGGATGGGGATGATTGGGAGGCCATGATTGTAAGGGCCGATAGAGGGACTTTGGCCAGGACACCGGGGTTACACCCCTGCTCTTTCACGAGAAGTGCCATGGGATTTTTAATGACCACAGAGAGTCTGGACCTCGGTTTAACGTCTCATCCGAAAGATGGGTGATAGTGCTTATGAGTGTTAGTGTGCTGTGTGTGTGTATGTCTGTGGTGTGTGTGCATGTCTGCTTATGTTTGTTAGTGTGCTGTGTGTGTGTGTGCGACTGTGCGTGTGTGTAAGTGTGCATGTGCGTGTGCGTAAATATATAAAGTGAATGTAAAAGCCTCCCCAAAGCTGACATTGACTCAGAAAACAAATGACATTAAAATCCATCAAACAAAGCCGTGCACTTTCCCTGAAGTTCAAACAAACCTGCTCCTCTAGAGGCAGCGCAACAAATCTGCCAGTCAAGAGAGAAGCTTTAATAAATAAATAAATAAATAGCACCCTGGAGCAACTCAGCCTGGAGCTAACAGGCAATTACTTTTTACTTTTATTATTATTATTATTATTATTATTATTAACAACAACAATGTAATTATTTTGATTTATAATAAATCAATTTGATTTATTATGATTATTTTTACTTAAAAAGGTTTAAAAGAGGTGGTTCATTTCACTGTGCACTGTAAAAAAAAAAAGTGTTGTTTCAACAGTGGTGGAAAGAGAACAGAAAAATCATACTTAGGTAAAAGTTCCATTACTTGCCTAAAAATGTAGTGCGAGTAAAAGTTTCTGTTGAAAATATTACTCAAAGTATGAGTAAAAAGTAGACATTTCAAAAGTGCTCAAGAGTAGCGAGTAGAGCTGCACGACTCTGGCTAAAATGTGAATCACGATTTTTGGCTTAAAATAAAGATCACCATTTTCTCACGATTCTGTAGATGTGAAATAAAGGTTATTATGAGCAGGCTATTATTATTATTGTAAATTCTCAAACATATGCTAAAACAACAGTAATACTATTATGTGTAATATCTAAAATGTTGGTCAAAATGCTAATTTTTAATAGACTTTGAATGGTGGACAGGGCAGCGCAGTGGCGCAGTAGGTAGTGCTGTCGCCTCCCAGCAAGAAAGTCGCTGGTTTGAGCCTCGGCTGGGTCGGTTGGCGTTTCTGTGTGGAGTTTGCATGTTCTCCCTGCGTTAGTGTGGGTTTCATCCAGGTGCTCTGGTTTCCTCCACAGTCCAATGACAAGCGGTACAGGTGAATTGGGTAGGCTAAATTGTCCGTAGTGTATGAGTGTGTATGGATGTTTCCCAGAAATGGGTTGCAGCTAAAAGGGCATCCGCTGAATAAAACATATGCTGGATAAGTTGGTGGTCCATTTCGCTGTGACGACCCCAGATTAATAAAGAGACTCAGCCGAAAAGAAAATAAGTGAGTGAATGAATGGTGAACTTGAACAGACTTTAAATTTGTCCAGGTCATTAATGCACAGTTAAGTGATTCATTTGGCATTTCCCAAATCCATCGTTCCAATGAGCTTTCACAAACTGCGTCGCAAACTTCTATGCTTGCAACTACACCTCTAGAGCTGTAGTCAGAAACATAGTTCCGGGCTGTGTTCTATTGCCAGTTATCCCTCCTATGCCCTATTCATTTAGAACATTCTATTTAAACTTGTATTTATTCAAAATATAAAAGCATTAAAGTCAACTCCTAGGCGCGATTTGCTTTCAAAGTAGTTTTACAGTTTAGTTTTAGCGATCTTCGTGTTTACAAATGCGCTCCCTTCGCAGTGCACTTTGAAAACATGCCATTTTCAGCCCAGTTGTGGCTCATGACGAAAGCTATACGTGACCTATTATCTAAAAGCAGAATTTATGTTACATCTTCAAAGCTTGTGAAAACAAAACACATAGCATATGTTTATTATTTATTAAGTATATGACATGGGCCTGTTTGTTTTCAGCAGTGGTTTACGTGTGTCAAATTGTAAAAGTAGACTTTTTCAAAAATAAAAATAAACAATATCCTACATAATAATAATAATAATAATAATAATAATAATAATAATAAACATCATTAATATTCTTTATAATATTATTAAAGTAGGATTTTTTCCTTTCCTAATAAATAATAAAAAATAATTAATTTAATTTAATTTCTTTATAAATTGTCTCATTATATTTATTTACTTGTTTATTTATTTATATGATCTATATATAAAATAGAATATGTGTTAGCTTTTGTAAGTGATTTTATGTTTTAGAATAGGATATATAATGTTCTCAATAATATTTGTAAAGGAAACACAGGCCCTATATGTGCCATTTACATAAATTTCAATTAATATGGAAAACAAGTGCATGTTTTAATCAAAACTAATATTAGATTTATCTTAAATGGATGTTCTTGTAAAACAATTTAATTTGCACAAATAAATGATGGGCTTCTTCTCTAAAGGAGTTGTTACTACCCCGTTTAGAGCATCATTATGGGCATTTTACATTATAACTTAAGTGGTTCAAACAACAGATCTGCGACAGAGAAACTACAGGTTTTGGGAAACACTCGTCACTATATCTTTTTTTTCCCCAAACGATGCACCGTACTATGATAGTTCAGACGCAAGTTAAGTCATTGTTTGGGAAACGCACCCCATGTCTATATATATATATACAGTATATATTAGACCTCTCTGCTAACCTCAGGCAGACGGTTCCCCAGCATACGGTCACGCACCAGCCAGCTTAAGGAAAGTTTCTTCCCTCAGACTAGGCTGATGAACACTTAACACACCACACACACACACTCTTCCATACCCCTCACTGCACACCATCAATATGTAGCATGCATTGCACTTTAACCAATCCATACTTGAAACAACACTGCCTACAACTGTGGACACCTATTCACTGTACATATCGCTGTCAATTTCACATTGTCGTTGTATTTTGCACTGTCATTTTATTTGCACTGTCTGTATTTTGTACTGTCATTTTCTTTGCACTGTCTGTATTTTGCACTGTCATTTTCTTTGCACTGTCTGTATTTTGTACTGTCATTTTCTTTGCACTGTCTGTATTTTGTACTGTCATTTTCTTTGCACTGTCTGTATTTTGCAATGTGGTTGTATTTGCTCCATCTGTATTTTGTACTGTCTGGAGCCAGCACCTAAGCTTTTCACTCATCATAGCACACGTGCTGCTGATGATGTGACAACAAAAGTGATTTGATTTGATTTCATATAATTTTTCCATAACATTCTAAAAGCGTATACATTTTTCATACTACAATGCATCACTTTAATCTAGAAACAGATCCCAAAACATAGTTGCCATTCATTCATTCATTTTCCTTCAGCTTAGTCCCTTATTTATCAGGGGTCTCCATAGCGCAATGAACCGTCAACTATTCCGACATATGTTTTTAATGCAGCGGATGCCCTTCCAGCCACAACCCAATACTAGGAAAACACCCATATACACTCTCATTCACACACATATTTATACACCAGAAATGTCAACTAGCCCAGCCAGGAATTACACCAGCGACCTTCTTGCTGTGAGGCGACAGTGCTAACCCCTGTGCCACCCTATAGTTAGTCATATACATCCTATTCTAAACTAGTAAACTTTTAACCTGTTCAGAACACTTCTAAGTGCACTTTTTTTACTTTACGTCCTCCATTAGCAGGCTGAAACATTTAAACACCTTTCTATGGCTTAGAAAAACTTTCATGAGGGAAAACTGGTGGAATTACACCTGATTTGACATTGCATTAGCTCTCAGGCATCTGTGACGGCTGCTAATAATGACTGTGTTCACACTGTTACCCACTGTTGTGGTGCAGCCACCTGTGAACCCACCTCTGATGCAAACACATCTGAAGCTAAAAGACACTTT
Source organism: Danio rerio (assembly GCF_052040795.2). NCBI lineage: Eukaryota > Metazoa > Chordata > Actinopteri > Cypriniformes > Danionidae > Danio > Danio rerio. The sequence goes on along the minus strand of NC_141043.1, from coordinate 41,233,361 downwards.
TGGTCCCAATCTCTCCTGACTGTGCTGGATGACAGGAGATTGGCAGCTTGCCGTTTTCACCCCTGGCAGTCTCTCCGCAAACGGAGGCCAAGAGAAATAGTTTAATCTGAGGTTTATCCAATGGGGTCACGGCCGAGCACTTTGGCTGGAGTGGTTTCTCCTCTGCAGGCTAAATGCTTTTGTGCAGCGCTGGTCAGGAGGGCAACACATGCACTGCTACATTCACGCTTTTCATGTTTACTGATCTGATGAAGGAGATCAAGGCGATCTAGAGGAGAAAACACATCTCAGAAGTTTAGTTTAGTTGTTGATTTTAATTAATTTTAATGTATTATTAGTATTTTGCTCTCTCTTTTGATAAAAACAAACATATTTGTATATATACACTGTAAAAAAAATCCATAATTTTACAGGTTATTTCTGGCAGCTGAGGTGCCGGAAAAAGAAAAAACGTAAAATAACGACTGGTAAATTACAGATATTTCCTTAAATTTAAATTTCTGGTAAATTTCAGTAATTTTAATATCTGTTATGTCATGGCAAACTTTTGTAATTTATTGGCTGTTATTTCACATTTTTTTCCGGCACCCCAGCTGCTGAAAATAAAACGTAAAATTATGGATATATACATATAAATATCTATCTATCTATCTATCTATCTATCTATCTATCTATCTATCTATCTATCTATCTATCTATCTATCTATCTATCTATCTATCTATCTATATATATATATATATATATATATATATATATATATATATATATATATATATATATATATATATATATATATACAGGCACACATAAGGCTCAACCTGTGCAGTACACATGCCCTTTTTAGTCTTGGATAGAAAGTGCCCTTCTAAAATGATCAAAAGTGCCCCTGCGACACCCCCCCCCCACACCTACCACCCTTCAGTAGGTGCGCGACAACACCGCTCTCTTGAGTACGCGCTCCCCTCCCCACTTTACAGTATGTGCGCGACAACACCGCTCTTGAGTGCGCGCCCCCCCCCCCCCACTTTACAGTACGCGCGCGACAACACCTCTGATCAGAACGAGCGACACCACCACTCTTTTACCACTCTTTTACCATATATATATATATATATATATATATATATATATATATAGTTGAAGTCAGAATTATTAGCCCCCCTTTGAATTTTTTCTTTGTTAAATATTTCCCAAATTACGTTTAACATAGCAAGGAAATTTTCAGAGTATGTCTGATAATAATTTTTCGTCTGGAGTAAGTTAGTTTATTTTAGTTTATTTATTTATAAAGCACAATAAAACAACAGTTGTTGACTTAAAAACCAATTATCAAAAAAGGTAGACAAAACAATAAATAAAACAACAATGCATCCAAAATACCACACAGCATCAACGATAAATAACAAGATACCAGGGGCCTGTTTCAGTAAGAAGGTTCAAATAACTCAGAGTTTAAACTTGAACTCTGAGTTGATTTACCGAGAGAGTAGACCAACTCAGAGTTAAGCGTGCGCATTGTGACTATTAAAAGGCATTATCAGTGGAGCGCAGATATTACGGGTGACCATGGCAACATCTTAAAAAAAGAGATCGTCATTTCTTTCTCCAGCTGAACTTGATGTGATCATGCAAAGTTATAGCAAATATGACCATATATTTTTAAAGAGGAAACCATTAGTGAAACAGAGACAGCCTGGCAAAACAGCTGGTCAAGTTAATGCGTAATTTTACATTTAAATTATTTAAATATTTAAGTATAATAAAATAAGTAATGTGACATTTATAAACATTTTTCTAAACTTTTATACACGTTATTAATTTTAATAGATTTAACAGTGCACTAGTGTGTCTGTCTTTTTATGGATCAAGTGATAGAGGTTGATGACTTTTATAATGTAAGCACAACTAAACAATAGTTTTTATAAAGAATAATCTATTAATCTAGTAACAGTACAAGTCGAAGGTCAGTGAATTTAAGCTAATTATTTATTAAAAAAGGACAAGCCATTCTCGTATGTGACTTTGTTCTGTGTGTGATTAAATTGTAGACAATTAGTTTCCATCCAAATATATTACATAAATTTATGTACAAAACCGGAATATTGCAGATGCAATAAAGCATCCATCCAACGAGTTTCCATCCAACGAGTCAAAGAGAACAAAATCGTCACTTTCTGATTAACTGGCGCCAAAAATCAACTGTAAAAACAGAATTCACTGTAGTAGAAGAAACTGCGTAAATTATTTCTTTATTTAATAAATGTACTTGCACCTTAGACGACAATGCTGACAAACAATAAACACGTGGGGGCGTTTGAAGCCATGAGACATGGAGACTCTTTGACACGCTCCAGACGCTCGGAGGTAATTAATAATATACGCTTGGAGGTAATTAATAATATACACTAATACTGAAACAGTTAAGGCATTTTGGAATGACTAAAACAACATTTCAGATGTGTTACAGTGTGCTCAGCCTGCTGGTTTGTCAATTTACACACATTTTCATCATCATATGATCTCTTATAACAAACCTTTTTTTAATGCACATACTGTAATTGTTTAAGTAAAAGTGTTTCCATTGTAGTCTATGTGTATCTTTTCTATCGAATAAAAATTTATCCTACTTAGTTATGTGTTTTTTATTCATATTTTCAAAAGTTATGTGCATCATGACGTTTCCATCAATCATTTTTATGCACATCTATCTCCAAAACAAGCATTAAAATAGGTATGTGTGGAAACGTAAGGCTAAGGCGGGAAATACCGCTTTTCTTTAAAAAAGGGGAGGAGATCAACAGAAACTCTGAGTTTAGAGAATAAAACCTGCTCCTGACCAAGTTAGGTTCACAGAGTAAGCTACCACAGTAACTGACTCTAAGTTAAAGTTACCTCTCTTTTAGAAACAGGGTTGACTTACCCTGCTTTCTCGAGTTTAACAAACCTGCCATTTTGAAACGGGAAACCCAGAGTTTCTCTCATTTTAGGGTTAAAATACTCTGAGTTTTCACTTAACCTCCTTTCTGAAACAGGCCCCTAATACGTAGGTACAATAGGATCAATTTTCTCCCAATTTAAAAACTCTTTCTAGGAGGTATAGTTTAAGTTTCTCTCTGAACAAAGATTCAAAGAAAGTCTTATTGTTTTATTTTGGCTAGAATAAAAGCAGTTTTTAATTGTTTAAACACCATTTTAGGGTCAAAATTTTTAGCCCTTTTAGCTATTTTTTTGTCTCTATAGTCTACAGAACAAACCGTCATTATACAATAACTTGGCCAATTACCCTAACCTGCCTAATTAACCTAATTAACTTAGTTAAGCCTTGAAATGTCACTTTAAGCTGTATAGAAGTTTCTTAAATATATCTAGTCAAATATTATTTCCTGTCCCTTTGCCCACCTCTGGGAAAAATATTCAAAGTACCAGGGTAAACAACATAGGGAGCATGTCACAAGTTGTCACTGAAATGTGCGAATATAAACCCACTCAAACCAGTATTGTACGTCTTATGTAGCCTACAGTAGGCTATTTACTCAAATGACTTTTGCTTTTTATTCGTAATTTTCACAATGACCTAGCTTTAATATATAGCTATGTTTATTCAAATACAACACAGTGCATTTCCAAACACCACAGCTTCATAAATGCTACAAACCTTCAACAGCATGGCATAAAACCCTGATGCTATTATCTGAATTGAGTCACCTCCTCCATTACAGATATCTCGCGGTCTCACTTCAGCGGACTCGTGTCTACACAGACTGAATTGTGTCTGCAATAATGACCAGCAGACCTTGATTTCACAAACCACTCCAGCAAAATGCTTACTGATAGCAGCTGAACAAATAAAATCGAACTTTCAGCTCGACATCAGCTGAGGGAGACAGCAAAACATACCACGAACTAAAAAGGCTCTTCTAGGTAGGCTATTTGATATTTCCTGGTGAAATCTAAAAGGAATACTCGCATCAATATAGCATCAGTTTTGTTACACCGTACAACAATAATTTATATTTTTACACTACTTTCGGAGTTATTATTAAAAAGAAAAAAGCTATCACCAAATTAATGTTGAAATTTAAAGTAGATCTTTCACCAGTTTTGCTGAAATAATGTTATTACAATGATGCTAAATAGATCAAAACAGTAACTAAATCAGCCTTTTGTTCAACTAAAATTAAATCACTATTTACACTGAAATTAACATTGAATAAATGTTTAAACATCGATTAAACTATCACTCAATTAATGTTGAAATTTAAAGTTGATTTTTCACCAGCTTTGCTGAAATAATGTTATTATAATGATGCTAACTTGATCAAAATAGCCACAAAAATCTGCATTTTATTCAACAAAAAAATTTATTATTATTTACACTGAAATCAACATTGAATAAATGCTTAAACATCCACTAACTATCATCAAATTAATGTTGAATTTTAAAATATGTTTAAACATCGAACTAACAACACTCTTACAAATAAAGGTACAAAATCTGTCACTGTGGTGGTGCCTTTTTGAAAGGTACATTTTTGTTTGAAACAGCTCATTAAAGGTACAAATTAATAGCCAAAAAGTACAAATGTGTACCTCAAAGTACATTAAGGGTACAAAATTGAATCTTAAAAGGTACAAAACTAAACCCTAAGGGCACTAATGTCCACCTGTAAACGTGTACTTTTTGAAAAAGCATCACCCCAGTGTGAGATTTTGTACCTGCTTTTCTGAGAGTGTATCACCAATTTAATTAATTGTTATTACAATGATGCTAAATAGATTAAATTTTTTTTACAAAAATAGCTTTTTTTCAAAAATCAACATTAGATAAATATTTAAGCATCGACAAACTATCATTGAATTCATGTTGAAATTTAAAGTAGATTTTTTGCCAGTTTTGCTGAAATTATGCTATTACAATAATGTTAAATAGATTTAAATTGTCACAAAATCAGCCTTTTTCCAACTAAAATTCAATTACTATTTATTCTGAAATCAACATTGTATAAATGTTTAAACATCGACTAAACTATCATCAAATAATGGTGAAACTTAAAGTAGATCTTCCACCAGTGTTACTGTTATATTGTCACTACAATGATGTTAAATAGACCAAAACAGTTAAAAAGCATTTTTTTCAGCTAACATTAAATCACTATTTACACTGAAATCAACACTGAAATGTTTAAAAGTCGACCAAACTATGATTGAATTAGTGTTGAAATTTAAGGTAGATTTTTTTTGCCAGCTTTGCTGAAATATTGTTATTGATGTTAAATAGATCAAAACTGTCCCAAAATCAGGCTTTTTTCAACTAAAATTAAATCACTATTTACACCGAAATCACTTTTGAATAAAAGTTTAAGTATCAACTAAAATGTCACTGAATTAATCTTTTAAATTTAAAGTTTTCACCTCAAGTTATTTTCAGTTTTGCTAAAATAATGTTAGTGAAATATTGAAATAATTACGCTAAATAGATTGAAATGGTCACAAATTCAGCATTTTTATTTTCGCAAACTCATCTTAGAAAATAAATAAGGTTATAATGAAGTTAGAATAAAGTTATTTATTTAAGTTTTACTTATTTAGAAAAGTTCGGCTAACTAAACTAATACGTATAGTGAAGTTTTAAAAACTTAACTTCCGTTTAAAGTGCAGACAAACAAAACCAAGTTAATATGTCTAATTAGAATCATTTTGTTTTCCAAATATAAACATGTGCCAATATGTACACAATTACAAAAGAGGCAAATTAAGTACCCAAGATTCTTTATAATGACTCAAGATCTCATTTTTACGAGGTGGGTCATTAGCCCAACGCTCAACCCCCAACCTAAAGGACCAGGACATAAACACATACACTACGGACAATTTAGCTTACCCAATTCACCTATAGCGCATGTCTTTGGACTGTGGGGGAAACCAAAGCACCTGGAGGAAACCCATGCAAACTCCACACAGAAATGCCAACTGACCCAGCCGGCACTCAAACCATCGACCTTCTTGCTGTGAGGGGACAGTGCTACCCATTGTGCCACCATAATGACTCAAGGTTAATTAGTTTAAATGTGAACAGTACTTTTTTTTCTTCACCCACAAGCTAGATAATGTAAAATATAAGGTAGCAAAAGCAGCAGCAAGTGAAGATAAACAGATGTTAAGCAGTTTAAACTAATGTCACTGTGAAATCCCTGTAGGTGGAATAATTTAAGGCAGGAGATGTAATCCTCTGGGTTTTTTTCCTTATATAAAACCAAACATGTTTAGTTACGAGTACAAAATGTTCACAAAAAGGACACCGAAGCATTACAGACTGCTTAGAAAGACCCCAAAACTGATTTGTTTATGATTTATTCCATGGAAATGTGAATTTAAAATGACTAGTAATGCAAATTACTGCTTTGCAAGATAAATTAAGCTTGTTAGATTTTAGTAATGTGAACACATACGAAACAGTCATTGCCTGCGCAGTCAAGTAGTTTAGTTCTGAGTACAAGGGCATTTGCACATTTTTTGGGGGAAAACATATTCTCAGTTTTTGCCACATTGCAGAAGGAAAGTAGTTTATGTCTGACTAAGCAGAGAATTTGAGCTGAAAGTCTCTTGCAGGTCATGAAACGGCACAGAATGCTCAATGTAGCCTATAGTGTAGGGCGCAATATACTCACTTTATTGGGTTGTTATAGTGTGCAGTGATTCTGTATAATGGGAGCCCACAACAGACAGGTCACAAGGTCATATTTGCACAGCCATGCTGCCACTGGTTGATGCTGTTTAAAGGAAATAAAAATGTAAACCGAAAGAATATTTAGAACGGTTTTAATAATAAAAAAAAGTTCAAATAAACTAAAATATTAAATATGTAAAAAAGTTGAATAAAACAAAACATAAAACAATATATTCATTCATTCATTTTCTTTTCGGCCTAGTCCCTTTATTAATCAAGGGTCGCCACAGCGGATTAACTTATCCAGCGTATGTTTTACACAGCGCATGCTCTTCCGGCTGCAACCCATCACTGGGAAACACCCACACACTCTCATTCACACACATACACTACGGACAATTTAGCTTACCTATTTCACCTATAGTGGATGTCTTTAGACTTGTGGGGGAAACCGGAGCACCCGGACTCAGAGAAACGCCAACTGACCCAGCCGAGGCTCGTAACCAGCGACCTTCTTAGTATGAAGTATAAAATAAAACACAATTAAAATGTTTTAAAATATAAAACAAAACAATATCATGCTTTAGAAAAGTGTTAATATATAAAATTGTAAAATAGCAACAATATTATAAGCTCACTGGCCACTTTATTGGGTACATCCCCTTTTGCCTTTAGAACCACCTTAATCCTTTGTGGCAGAGATTCAGCAAAGGTACTGGAAATCTTCCTCTGAGATTTTGGTCCATATTGACATGATAGCATCACGCAGTTGCTACAGATGTGTCGGCTGCACATCCATGATGTGAATCTCCCGTTCCACCACATTCCAAATGTGCTCCATTGGATTGAGTTCTGGTGACTGTGGAGGCCATTTGAGTGCAGTGAACTCATTGTCATGTTCAAGAAACCAGTCTCAGGTTATTCACGCTTTATGATATGGCACTTCATCCTGTTAAAAAGTAGCCATCGGAAGTCTGCAACAATACTCAGGTAGGCTGTGGCATTGATATATTGCTCAATTGGTGCTAATAGGCCCAAAGTCTGCCTAGAAAATAACCCCCACACCATCACACCACCACCACTAGCATGAACTGTTGATACAAGGCAGGATGGATCCATGATTTCATGTTGTTGATGCCAAAAACTGACTCTACCATCCAATTATCAAAGCAGAAATTTAGACCAGGCAGCGTTTTTCCAATCTTCTATTGTTCAATTTGGTGAGCCTGTGCGAATTGTAGCCTCTGTTTCCTGTTCTTAGCAGACAGGAGTGGCCCACAGGAGTGGCCCATCAGCCTCAAGGTTGGACGTATTGTGCGTTCAGAGATGCTCTTCTGTATAACTCGGTTGTATCGAGTGGTTATTTGAGTTACTGTTGCCTTTCTATCAGCTTGAATCAGTTCAGAGCCATTCTCCATTTGCGCCCACAGAACTGCCGCTCACTGGATATTTTCTCTTTTGTCTGAATATTCTCTGTAAACTCTAGAGATGTTTGTGCATGAAAATCCCAGTAGATCAGCAGTTTCTGAAATACTCAGACCAGCCCGTCTGGCACCAACAACCATGCCACTTTCAGAGTCACTTAAACCACCTTTCTACCCCATTCTGATGCTCGGTTTGAACTGCAGCAGATCATCTTGACCATGTCTGCATGCTTAAATGTATTGAGTTTCTGCCATGTGATTGACTGATTAGAAATGTGTGTGTGTGTGTGTGTGTGTGTGTGTGTGTGTGTGTGTGTGTGTGTGTGTGTGTGTGTGTGTGTGTGTGTGTGTGTGTGTGTGTGTGTGTGTGTATGTGTGTGTGTGTGTGTGTGTGTTATGTATAAAATTTTAATATACTTATATAAATTTATATAAAAATGTTATATGAAATATAAAACAAAACAATATAATGCTTTAGAAGAGTTTTAATACAAATATCTAAAATCACACAATAAAAACATAAAATTATACTTAATAGTACTTCCGAGTTTTAATATCTTCTGAAGAGTTTTAATACAGCAAAACAAATTGTACATGTTTATGTGCTTTAAAAGAACAGCTCACGTTTTTTTCCAGAAATTAGTTTGGAAACATAAAAATGTAAAACAGAACGTTATACTGCATCAGAAGCGTTTTAATTAAATGTAAAACTGAAAAATATACATTTAAAATTCTATAAAAAAAAATAAAACTAAATATAAATAAAGATATTCTATGAAAAATAAAACAAAACAATACAGTGCTTCAGAAAAATTATAGTAAAAATATCTAAAATCATAAAGTACTTCATCAGAGTTTTAATATAGCAAGAAATATATATTAAATAAAATAATGCAGAAAATTAAATGTGTGTAAAACCCTAATGACTTTTAAAATGTTTTCATTTATTTTATTTATTTATATATTCTTTTTCGCTCCACATGATCATTTGTCATTATATGGAAAATCAGGGGCAATGCAGTGGAGTTTGCATGTTCTCCCTGCATTCACTTGGGTTTCCACTGGGTTCTCCGGTTTCCCCCACCGTCCAAAGACATGCGGTACAGGTGAATTGGGTAGGCTAAATTGTCCGTAGTGTATGAGTGGGTGTGAGTGGACGGATGTTTCCCAGAGATGGGTTGCGGCTGGAAAGGCATCGGCTGCGTAAAAACGTGCTGGATAAGTTGGCGGTTTATTGCGCTGTGGGGACCCCGGATTAATAAAGGGACTAAGTCGACAAGAAAATGAATGAATGAATGAATGAATGAATGAATGAATGAATGAATGGAAAGGCAGCTTAAGCATTTTACCAGGTATCTCCATTTGTGCTTACAGGTTTAAATATGGCATCAGGATAAGCAAATGATGTCAAACTATTCGTCTGAACTGTCTCTGCAACATCGTGCACCATTCATTACAAAAGGATTACAAGTTATGAGTATGTAAATCCCACTGTTACACAAAGGAAATTAGACTTGAAAAGAGATTTGTTTCGTCCTCTTTTATTCCCTCTTCTTTTTCTGAATGCTGAAAAAGCTCTGCTTTGAATGGAGTGCAATGCATGGATGTCCTGTCCTGAAACGTCACTGAGGATTGGATTCAGTATCAATCCGAAAACACACACGCGCTCAAGGCCACAGAGAGAGTCAGAGGTTCAGCAGACACACATGGAAGGTATTCAACTGGCTGTCAAAACCAGAAACGCTTCTTTTCACGCCAGACATCTGTGGATTTACCGCTAAGATCCATTATACATCCACTCTAAGAGAACAAAAATAATACGTGCTGCTAGTAAACGTTCACCCCTGCCTGGAAAATCAATCTAAGCCAGGTCAAAGAAGCGCATGATCCAGCTCGCCAAGACTTTTAATCAGACCAAACAGCAGCACTGGGAAAAATTCTGAAAACATTGGGTTTCGTTCACTAACAATGCGTACGCACAAATTTACAGTACAGTATGTGAGAAATGAACAGTTTCACCAATAAATCATGATTCGTCAAAATGCACAAAAATATTTAAGAACAACTTGCGCCTGTTTCACACATACTCTGGGCCCTATCATACATCCGCCGCTTATTTCATGAGCCCGCCATTTTAAAACACGAAAGCAAGGCTGGGTGGGAAGAAACCCAGAAGTATAGGATCAGCACTGTAAACACTGCAACAACATGCTGAGTACTACAAACCTCCAGCTCCAGCTCCAGTTGCCGAGATTTCAAAATGCAGAAATGGTGTAAACACCACTTTAATATCATTCAGTTCAGTTTAATTTAAACAATTAAAAGCATATAAGCCATCAAGTGACAACACAATCTCTTTGAGGGTAATACGATTAAGTGTCCTCGTAGGCTTCAGTTAATGGCAGCAGGTAAACACTGTGGGAGCGCTTCTCTGCTTCAGCCTATGTAACCCGGTGAGCAATAAAACACTGCAGTCCTCTGTAGCATATCCTCGTGTTGTCTGTATCAGTGATGTATTGGTACTGAACTTTTAAAAATGTCCATTTCCCGCTAACATTTAAGCTCCGCTGAGTGTTTGCACTCGGTAAACAGTGGTGGGTGAACTGATGACCTTCTCTGCCAGTCATTTCTGTTGAGCACATATACACCATGGCAAATCAGCGCTGTTTAAGAGCGCCATCATCAGCCCTACTGAAAAAAACAGCTTATACCAGCCTAGGCTGGTTGGCTGGTTTAAGCTGGTCAACCAGGTTGGTTTCAGAGGGGTTTTGGCCACTTCCAGGCTGGTTTCCAGCCATTTTCAGCCTGGTCTTAGCTGGTCAGAGAGATGACCAGGTTAAACCAGGCTGGTCAAGCTGGTTTTAGTTGGTAATTTTTCAGCCTGACCAGCTAAGACCAGGCTGGAAATGGCATGAAACCAGCCTGAAAGTTGACAAAAACCCCTCTTAAACCAGGCTGGTCAACCAGCTAAAACCAGCCAACCAGCTTAGGCTGGTTTAGGGTGTTTTTTAGCAGGGAGTGCTTAAATGTTAACAGGAAATGGACATTTTTTTTTACATTTCAGTACCAAATTTTGTATCGTGACATGTCTAATATAGTGAAAGAGTCAGGTCATTAAATTGAGTTTGATAAATGTCATCTAAAATGTGTGTTTGGGAAAGAAAATGTTCACTAACTCGTGCCATTTCCCTTAACTTAGTTGAAAGTGAGGTCCAATATCCCTTTTTATTTCCACTATTCATTAAGAACGGATCTTCGGGTCACCCGGAAGGCAGTGAAAGGCTAAATTAGTGTCACTTTCTTTTCGCTGATAAAATATACAGCAAGGTACACAACATTCCTCTGTGACTCAGGCGATACTTCTGGATTTCTTCCCACAGCAGCCTCGATTTCGCTGTTTAAAATGACGGTCGCGCAAAATCAGTCGATAAGGCGAAAGACATGTTTGGCGCGATAGCACTAACTAAAAGAAATAATACATTGAATAAGGGTTAGCGTTAGGCCGTTACTAGCTTTTTTTTCTTGCATATTTACTGGTTTAAAAATCTGAAATTGGTCCATCTCCACCTGCTAGTGAAAAAGCAGCTGGAGATATTCAATCTGCAATTTGAATTATTAAAACGATTATATTTAGAAATGTGTTGAAAAAAATCTTCTCTCCGTTAAACAGAAATTAGCGGGAAAAAACAGGGGGGTGAATAACTATGACTTCAACTGTTCTTAGATATTTTACTTACTTAAATGTGACGAATGTCTCTGAACACACTAAAGTGTTTTTTGCCTTTTTAAAATGTTTTTTTTAAACAGCATCTAGTGTTTTGCGCTGTTTATGTGCACACGTGTTTCGCATTCGTCTGCTGCGCCTTGTGTTTTGACGGCGTGCCCTGTGTGCCTGCGGTTGGATAAAGTCGACAAAAGTCAATAGAAAAAGCACCTGAACATTAAGACTGTTAAAACAGCAGTCGCCTAGAATCATAAAACATGCAGCGCTCTGCTCCTTTGAAAAGGGTTAACAAAAATGCAGTGTTGCACCTCACATTTTGAGAAATCATTCAGTAATGTATGTAATTTTTTTCTTTGCCATTATTGTCTCTTCTTAATTCATCATTTGCCTTGTATTATTTTTCTCTGAAAAAGTGTCACTGTGTGGAAAGCCCTAATATCGAGCTGGTGTAAACGTGTATTATGCAAACCACTAACCGCGTGCATGGAGCTGCTTATAGTGTACATGCCGAGCTAGTGTTGTTCCCATACTAATAAACTTCCGGCGACCTGTTGTGAGGTTTTTATACGGTTCCTTTTACAGCATCAATGTTGTAATGTAATTGAAATACAATCAGTTAAACAGACTTTGGCATTTATTTAGTTGCTCAAGCGTAAAACGAGACAAACAGCCGTCTACTCTTACACGCCTGTCAGAATCGGCAGGCTAGCGCAGAAGCTCCATTGAATATACTGGGGTAAAATAAATGCTCATATTATAAAGACATGGCAGGGGGAAATGTAATTTAATGCAGTGCTTCTTGTACAATCCGAGTATCTCTCAGCCAGTGGAGATCACTGATTTTTAAAGAAAACATCTTAAATGCGCCGATTTTGTAATGGAATACAGTTCACCAGAAGTGCTTAACCCATGTTACTGGCAAATTAAAACTCCTATTAGCATACTCCGTCATATACCCTATTTAGATCAGTCCAACAGAAGTTTAAAGGTTCCATAAATTAGTATCAGTATTGTTCGTTTTTATGATATCTATAAGTAAGTGTGCTCCAAAACAGTGTCAAAATTCGTATTTAGAACACATAAAACTGATATAAACATGTAAAGCTTGTAGTTTGTCACTTCCGCCTGAATGGATCAATGGCTTTACTCACGTCACCTCATACGACAGTTTCTCATCAAATCATAACCAATCAAATCCTCTCAAGTATCTAACCTGCCCCGCCCCCTTCAAGATGCTTAACATTTGATGTGCTCGATCTTAACCACTATCACTGGCAGAGTGGTGATAAAGCAAAACGCTATTGGCTGCTCTTTAAATAGGGGAGGAGCTACTCTATGACCTACTCTTGAGATTTGTCAACCACTGACTGAAAAACGCACATTTCAAAGCACTTTACACGACCTTTAAGAACAAGCTCATGTTTTGTGAATTAGGTGAAAAGTTTTCACAAGAAGTTCAAACATGCTCATAAATACGATAAACGTACGCAGTTATTAGTGAATGAGACCCATTGGTCATGTGCTGCTGATAAGTCTACAAATGGCGTTTAGAATTGATTGAAATGCGTGAGAATGCAGGTCTAGATCTGCACATGCGAGCATTTACTTGTCCGAATGGAGATTTGTGTTCATTGAGTGTATTCAGAGTGTACTTTCTTGAAGTCGTTGATAAATTGGCAGATCCATCCGAAAAGTTCTTGGGAGTCTTGATCCAAAGGCTCTCCGAATTTGACCTGTGAAACAAAAAGAAAACTAATGAACAAACAGAGTTGATGACTCAGTACAGTCTTTTAGTCTGTGCCATTTCAGCTGATGCATGAATAAAACTTCCCTAGACATGATGTAGTGCACCCTCTGTTAATTAATCACAAGAAGCTTTTGTCTGTGTTTTGTAATTTTTGGGAGTGCTAAGTCCATCATTTTGGTGAAGCGCTACATCCTAAGCTTTATTCAAACTACCAGCAACTTTATGGCTACCTTTCACCTTGTGAGGTGATTGAAGTCGCTATATAGTGGGTGTTCCTACATTGATGTTGTTGTGTAGCAAAGCAAAGATGAACAAGAACAAAATGTGTGCTGTGCTCTGTCAGCGCAGCTATTTATCTGAAGCAAACAGCGGTCTGTGCAAGTCTACAGTAGGGCTATTCAATTGGTGCCCCGCAGGCCGAACTTTAAAGTTCTGAGCTTATACACCAAGGCTAATATGCACACACACTGGAATAACTATAGACCTTTTTCTTGGAACGCAAAATTGCCCATTATGCTTTGCGTGTATGCGCAAGGAGAATGCGAAGAACTTCCGGTCGGCAGCTGATGCGTGTAAACAGTCACATTTGGACAGCTTTGAAACGATAGTTTTAATCTATTTTACCTGCTTTTATCCTCTTTGAACTAATACTGTTGTCCATCAGCACCATCTCCTGGACTGATCATTTAAAGAAATGCGATCTAATAGGAAGGAAAACAGCTGCTGTGAGGTGTTTTCCCCTCGTTGTCAGACGGCATCTTCTGCAGTTTAAATGAAGCCTTGTCATCGCTAAAGTCAACATTTTCTCTTTATTTCAAATATATAACCAGCCCAAACAAATGTAGTTCACCAAAATGTTTGACACACACACGTAGCCTGTACTGTGCCACTGACACACTGATTTAATAACTGTGACAAAGTGAAAATATAGGCTAGTGTCATTTTGAAATGACAGAAAAACACAAACCGTGGTGAATACAACACACGAAATAAAACACAAACGGCGCGATTAGAATGAACAGCAAATCAGCCAGCAGAGTATCAATAACAGACTTTTATTGGTCATTTCTGTAAGTTGCACGACTTTCATACCTGTTAAGTTTTATGCCAGTACTCTGGTTTCCTCTCTCTCTCTCTCTCTCTCTGTGTGTGTGTGTGTGTGTGTGTGTGTGTGTGTGTTAAAGGGTCACGAAACACCAAAACACATTTTTTGAGGTGTTGACAGTCGTATATGTGTCCCACACTGCTAAAACACTATTAGGACACCTATATTTCACTAAAAAGTGTAAATTGGTTGTTTTTGCGTTATTTCAAGCAAATTCGTACTTCCGGTTTGAAACAAATTTTTGAAGCTGCGTCACGGCCATGACATAATAGCGTGTATTCCAGCGTGCAGACTGGACGTCTGTGCCAGAGTGAGTCTTATTACGTCTTACAGTGTGTTGCATTAATGCATGAGTAAGGCTTGGTTCAAACCAATCAGCGCGCTCTATTGTGCCACTTCATTAATATTCATTACTGTCACAGTGTAGACGGCAAAGACGCCACGTTGTGTTGGCAAAACAAGCGTGAAGTGTTGCTTTTATAGTTTGCTGCAGTTAAGTTTCGTTTTCATTTTCTCTCTGTGAGAGCGCAGACTCACGCGTGGATTAACAGTGTACGCGACGCTCGACAACAATAACTTACGTGTCTGAGGAGGATTATTGTTTACCTGAGAGCTGTTCTCATCTGCAAACGCTGAGATCCAGATTGTAGTCTCCTCTAAATAAAGACGCGGCTCTAGTTGCTGGTGATTGTCCTGTCTCTACAGATTTGGTAAGTGAGCGACCAGTGCTCTTTGTTTATTCAGTTCGTATTTTATTCGTATCAAACAAACTATTGCACCGAGTGTAAACAAGTTAGCACTACAACCAAACTATAACCTCGTGTTGGATTTTGTGACCGGAATAACACACGTGGCTTTCTGACACTACCTGCCGTGTGTATCTAAGTTTCCGAGAAATGCTGAGTTTTTTTTCTCTCATTCGCCGTGCGGTATCAAACATTGCATGAAAAATACACGCTTAGAGCAGCGCCTCGAATCAAATATCACGTTTGTCGGGAGGGACATTAATGAATTCCCTGAATGAAAGAGCCAAACTGCAGTTAAAGTCCACCATTTAATAATTTGGCAAATAATTCCACTACAGATGTCCATGTAAACACAGTCACATTGTCCGCTGAGGGTGTGTGTTTTGACTCAGAAATTCAGCACGCCCAAATAGACACTCCCATACCAAGCCGCTTTTCTTCCTCCGACACTCCCCCCTAAACAGAGCTGGACACGCCCACTTTACTGACTTTTTCCAAAGTAGAGGTGTGAAAACACCCTGCTGAAACGAGGGGGTTTCATGGCCCTTTAAAGAGCCACTGAGCTAACAGCTGACAGGCCGGGAATACACACACACACTGTATTCTGTATTTCTGACGGCAGACACGTGAACTAGGATAACATTTTTTCTCGTATTTCTGACGCGCTTGAACCACATGTGACAGATTATAACGGCTTTACCAGACACATTTCTAAGTTGTGTGTCACAAAAACACTCTGTTATCCATTAAAAACGTTATTGAAACCCATTTTCGGAGCGCAAATTACCAGTTGTACACGCTGTAAACTGAAGTTTTTAGCATTCTACCGGAAGACGCTGGTCGCTATGGCGCCCTCCATGCAGCAGCCATGAAAAAGGTCTATAGCAGCAAGCCATTCGCATACTGCGCCTTTTTCATAAACATGCCCGAAAACTCACAAAACTTTCCACACGCACCAGAAGTGGTGAAAGTTTATGTTTGTTTTATGTTACGGAAGTGGGCATGGCAAAATGACTCAACAGCGTCACCTATGCACTTTTGACGGACTGGCCCCTGAGCTACGATTCACACACACCTCAAAAACACGAAACAAAAATTGGCACACACCTCAAACACGAAAATACCTACGAAAAAGTCTCTTGGAGCGAAATCTCAAACCCAACAGGAAGACGAATATTTGAAAGTTCCTGCGTCGAAAAAGCATAGGTTTTGCCATTTCCAGGCGTTGTATTTTAACAAACCTCTCCTAGGGAGTTATTCGGATCAACACCAAAATTAACTTTTGTCACCCAAAGGCCTTGGCGATGTTAAATTATGAAGATTTAGAGTTTTCATCAAAGGACGTCTCAAACTTTGACGATTCGCCACAAAACAGGAGGTGGTTATACCTCAGACATGCATCTGCCTCAAAATTCACACTTTTGATAACAGTCCTGACCTGAAAAGCTTTACATGCCACTATTCAGATACAGTTATAGCGCCACCTGCTGGCAACAGGAAATGACATGTTTTAAAGTGTAACAAACTCTTCCCACAAATTTTATCGTATCAGCACCAAAATTGGGTGGTGTCATCTGAAAGCTCTAGCGATGATATATTGTGAAGATTTAGAGTTTTTGCAGAAGGGCATGTCCAAGACGGCAAGACAAACTGCAGTGCTTCGCCATGGAACAGGAAATACTTATAACTCAACCACACAACGTCCGATCTTCCTGAAACTTCACATGGTTGATCAAATTCCTAAAGACATCTACATGCCAATATAGAGTCACAGTCATAGCGCCACCTGCTGACAGAAAGAGCTTTGGCTTATAACTACCACACAATGTATAACCTGCCAAAAATGTGCATGTTCCATAAGATTCCTATCCTGAAGGCATCTAGCTGCCAACATTAAGTCACAGTTATAGCGCCACCTGCTGAAAAAAGGAAGTTTGACATAAATCTGTGATTTACTCAGATTTTTAAAAATATATTAGCTTAAATTATTATTGTTCCCTTTTTTCTGTCATCCTGAGGCCACCGGGCGGCGGTGAGCCCGGGTGCGAGGTCCCTTTCATTGCTGCGTTTTCTATATATTATTCTATTCTAACAAACCATACATCAGTTGAAAGCTTATATATTCAGCTTTTCTCATTAAAAAGCATCCACTTTGGTTTTGAGATAATAACAAAAAGTAATAGTACTGTGCAAAGAACCGTGCAAAAGTTTTCGTTCATTAACAATCTGCCCTATAATCATGATTTATGTTAAGGAAAACAAAAGTTGCCTGTGTTTTACTGCATCTAGTGTTTAATTCAGCTGAAAACTGCAGTGAACTCTATGTATATGTAACGACCGGGGAGGGAGTGACAGATACAACTGAGGTAAGATCCAATATGCAGGTTTATTCAGCGTCAGGCAAGCAGTGGTCAAATCAGGTACAATCGGGTATATGCAGGAAAATCCAAAATCGTAATCGTATTAACAGGCAACAGGTCGAAAGGCAGGCGGCTAAACAAGGCTAAACAAGGCTAAGGTCTAACACGAAGAAAACAAGACAGGGAGAAACGCGTTGAAATGTCACTATATGCGAACAAGACTCGGCAAACTGGATGGGTTCATGAGTGGCTTATAAGTGGTGTGATATCAGTCTATGACAAGGTTCAGGTGGTGAATGTAATCAAGCAGATAAGTGAACAGGCGTGCGTGTCTGGAAGAAGTGCATGTATGAAAATGTAGTCCTGGGATAGGCGGAAGTGTAGTCCTGGTATAGTGGAAACCAGCGATCTCCGGAAACCAGCGATCTCCGGAGAGCGATCGCTGGTTATCGTAACAGTATAGATGCATTTTTGGAGAGGCTGATGCTGGAGGTTTTTCCAGAAAGTGAGCTGACTATATGTTACACTCTTAAAAATTAAAACTGCTGTCATTATTCAACCAATGAACAAAAACAATTTGCATAAGTTTTGAATAACATGAGGAAGAGTAGAAATAATAGCATAATTTAACTTTTTAGATCAACAGATGCAGCAAACTACAGTCCAGTCACCTTCATACCTGCAGAGATGCTGTGGAAATTCCAGAAATATGTAAACTTAACACTTAAAAACTAAAATACCTGTAAATCAACTACTTGGTGACCAAACAGCAGTTTATTTCCCATCACTCTCAGTTTCTCTCTTCTCCCCTTTATTATCAGCTCTACAGCCCCATGTTGCCGTTTGCTGTATTTCTGGCCAAGGCTGAAAGTTTGGTCTGTAATTGTGAGAGGAAAGCGATTCTCATTCTGGCAGGAGACTCGCTCCTCATCCTGTCAGAGGCACAATAGGCTGAATGTTCACAATAAAGCACTCGCAGTCTTTGTGGATGGGCTTAAAGAAAACTGGGACATTTGGAAAATAGACTCTCGGCAAGAATTTGTTCTTTTCCTTTATTATAAGGAATCCTGTGTGTGTGTGTGTGTGTGTGTGTGTGTGTGTGTGTGTGTGTGTGTGTGTGTGTGTGTGTGTGTGTGTGTGTGTATTTTCCAGCCACCTGAGAACTTTTTTAGTGTAAAGGCAGTTGCTGGTAAGATTAAATCACCTTTTCTGACTAAGACTGTGTTTGTTCGTTTTTTGGCATATTTCAAATTGTAATTGATATCTCTGATGGCAAGTTTAAAAGTGAATTGAACAATAGAAGATTGGAAAAACGTTGCCTGGTCTGATGAGTCTCAATGGTAGGGTCAGAATTTGGCATCAACAACATGAAAGCATGGATTCATCTTGCCTTGCATCAACGGTTTAAGCTGGTGGTGTGGGTGTAATAGTGTGAGGGATATTTCTTGGCACACTTTGGGCCCATTAGTACCAACTGAGCATTGTGTCGACACCACAGCCTACCTGAGTATTGTTGCTGACCATGTCCATCCCTTTATGACCCCAGTGTACGCATCTTCTGATGGCTACTTCCAGCAGGATAACGCGCCATGTCATGTGACTGGTTTCTTGAACATGACAATGAGTTCACTGTACTCAAATGGCCTTCACAGTCACCAGTTCTCAATCAAATAGAGCACCATTGGGATGTGGTGGAACGCGAGATTCACATCCTGGATGTGCAGCTGACAAATCTGTACCAACTGTGTAATGCCATCAGGTCAATATGGACCAAAATCTCTGAGGAATATTTCCAGTAATTCGATATATTTATGCCATGAAGGATTGAGACAAAAGGGGTCCAAACCCCCTTAATAAGGTGTACCTAATAAAGTGGCCGGTGAGTGTAGACTAACTATACACATTATAGTTTATGGTATATTTTCAGTGTTTGTTTTTCAAGCCATTTTATATAACAAACATTTTATTTTTATGATATTATGTTGACAAGTTCATAAGTTGCGATTTATGAGTATGAAATGATTTAGTCAGAGACAGACCTGTATATTTTTCATTATACACCGTAAAATCTTTATTATTGTCATCGATCGATTTTATACAACCTTGCTGAATAAGCCTTAAAAGTTTTAAAAACTTTTCCTTTTCTTTGTAGTAAATTTTTTCTATCTTCCATAGAGTGTCTTATTTAGTGGTGTAATGCATCACAAATCTCACGGTTCGGATCACGCTATGGGTTTTTATTCATGGATCGGCCAATTTTTTGGATCAGCCAAAAGGGGGAGAAGACAAATGTAATTTGCTTTCCATTTATTCCAAAAAGAGCACTGCAAGAAATGTTTAGTTTTAACAAACAGAACTTAAAACCTATAGATTTATTAAAAATAAAATGAAGAAATAATCAACTGAATAAAAATAAGTACTGTGAAAAAGTACTGTGAGTTATTCACTCATAAAACTTCATGTTTCATTGCTAGATTATCATTTTTAAAGAATTATTTAGTGGCATATTTTTGATGGCTGGTTGTTGCCACCTATTGGTTAAATAATGTAACTGCTGCCTACGACTTTCTTTTTTGAGCGTTAAGTAAAATGCGTATGATGGGGATTTTAATCTTTACCATAAACTTCAGTGTTTATATCTAAACTTTAAACTGTAATCCCAGTATTTTCGTGTTATTTGACTGTTTGTAACTTCATAACTGAAGCCTTGCTCACACTGAGATTTCAGCCATGATTTTGTCATCTGAGACAAATTTGGGAAATCCTAAAAGATTCCTGAAATCCTAGGCTAAAATCTGTGATCTTTGATCATTGGTTTGACATGTTCACAGACTTAGTGCCTGTTGCGATCAGCTTTTCCCTCCGATGAAGTTCTGGCAGTGTCAGAAGATTTCAGACACTTTCCCACAGAACCAATAGGAGCAATTGGATGACGCAATCCATGCGACAATTCAAATGACTGCAGGTATATGTCAAAACATTTTTTTTTCTTTCTGGTTTTATTACTGAGACACGCCATGTGCAAAATTGCCGCTACAGATTGTTCACATTTGCTGTAAGGAATCATTTCAGAACGCAGGATAGTGTAAGTGTCGCAGGTGGATGACATCAAACTCAGGGGGTGTTTTCTTTCGTGTTTGGCGTGTCTTCATTGTCGTTCAGTATGACTTTATGACAGCTGAGATTTTGACAGTGTGACATGGGAGCCATGTTCATGCAGTCTGACATGCTACAATCATTTAGGATTATTAAAAAAAATAATGATAAAAAAAAAAAAAAAATCACACAGTGTGAGCCGGCCTAGACTGAATCTCTTTCTTGAACCTGTTTCTAACACAGATTTGAATGCAGCAATTCGAATAATTGTTAAAATTATGCAAATCACCATCATTAATAATTTATGTTGCGTGGGTGTTGAGATCCCAATCTTTTAATAGTTAATGGTGCAGCTTACACTGAATGCATTAATGCAGGCTAAAGAAGTAGTGACAGAAAACACCTTTAATAACCTAAGACACCCACCACGTCCTGAATAACCTACCACAACTTCTTCCATCATCGTTATATTTTACAGGAAAGCCTAAATGCTTTTATACATGAGATTTGAATGACACAATAAGACGATCTCTCTGCGATCGTTACAAATTTAAGATTAATCTACAAGTAAAAAAGTTAATCCGCATGCCATGTGTGTTCCGAATGGTGGGTTGTGATCTGTACGAATCACAAATCAACCGTGATCCATTACACCCCTAGTCTAGTTTATGTTAAATCTCACTTGTCTACTAAATCAGTTTTTAGTTTACTTAAAACAAAAAAAGTCAACATGAACTAAATCCAATACAAAATATTGGATTTCTAATTTTTATGTTGTTGCCAATACCCCTTTGGCTCTGCTGTGCTCATCACATATTTAGCGTTATAAACAAACCAAGAACATCACGGAGAATCCTAATCATAATTCAATCTCCATCCAGCCTCTTGTCTCTCACAGTGAGAACAAAAAACTGTGTAACCTTGATGAATGGATGGTCAAAAATATAAATTCCCCTTCCCAGCGTCCACCTGGCCCAGATAAGCAGAGAAAGGCCAATCTCCAGATTCTGACCCATCCGTCTCTCCAAAGCAGCACAACAGAAGAGATATTGAAATAATAACTCAAAGATTACCAATATGTCAGTGTAGAGCTTCCTCATCTCCTCGCACCTCTTCATCAGCTGTCGGAGGTCGGCCTCATGTTTCTGGATGGCCGTCTAGAGCCGGAGATAAAGAGAAAGCAGGTGTTACAGGCTGTGCTTTTTTTCCACTGCTTTTGAAGAGGTAGAGCTGGCATTCTCAGCGCTATCAGATTTTGATAATCGATATTTCTTTCCAACCAGAAAAAGCTTTCCTACAAGCTTTCAGACAACAAGCTCACTGTGGCCTGTGCTTTATGTGATCTGGATTAACTGTCTTTCTCACTGAGCGCATTGGGTTCTTGTGAAAAACATCCTAAACGAAAATGTATTTTTTATGAAGAAAGTGAATAGTTGAGTTTCACAATTGATTAAAAAGACTGCAAAAACTATGTTTCCAAAAAGACAGTCATAAAGTTGCCGCTCATCCAGAACACTGCTGCCAGGATTCTGACCAAAACCAGAAAATCTGAGCGCATGACACCTGTCCTCAGGTCTTTACACTGGCTCCCAGTTACATTCAGAATAGATTTAAAGTATTATTACTTGTCTATAAATCACTAAATGGTTTAGGACCTCAATACATTACAGATATGCTCACTGAAAACAAATCTAACAGATCCCTCAGATCTTTAGGATCATATAAACTTGAAATTCCCAGAGTTCAGTCAAAACAGGGTGAATCTGCTTTCAGCTATGCACCTCGCTGCTGAAATCAGCTTCCAGAAATGATCAGATGTGCTCCAACATTAGGCACACTCAAATCAAGACTGAAAACACATCTGTTTAGCTGTGCCTATACTGAATGAGTACTGTGCTGCGTCCGAGTGTATTAATATATCTTTCTTTTCTTTCTCATTATTAATTATTTTTATTCTTTGCTGTTTTTATTTTGTTATACTTGTTGCTTTTATTCCTGTTTGAGTAAAGCACTTTGAATTCCCATTGTGTATGAAATGTGCTTTTGCCTTGTTTAAAGCCTTATAAAAGCTTTCTGATAAGGCTTGTCCTCTTAAAGGAACAGTTCACCCAAAAATGACAATTCTGTCAAGTTACTTATCCTATTTGATTGAACACAAAAGAAGGTATTTTGAAGAATGTTGACACTCAGCAGCCAATAGGTACAGTATGTTTCCATCCACCATTTTTTTGCACAATTTGAAGTGTTGAATTGTAATTAAGCATTACAATTTCAAAAATTCCATTTATTGAACATATGAGCTCAACTGTGTAATACAAACCTTTTATTTTATATGAAAAATGTGCACAAACTATCATGGAAAAAATTAATTAATTCATTCATTCTCCATAGTAACTTTATTCATAAGGGGTTGCCACAGCGGAATGAACCACCAACTTATTCAGAATATGTTTTACACAGCAGATGCCCTTCCAACTGCAACCCAGTACTGGGAAACACCCATACACTCTCATTCTCACATATACACTA
The DNA here is from genome assembly GCF_052040795.2 of Danio rerio. NCBI lineage: Eukaryota > Metazoa > Chordata > Actinopteri > Cypriniformes > Danionidae > Danio > Danio rerio. The sequence continues at coordinate 41,209,962 of NC_141043.1, read as the reverse complement.
CGGGCAATTTAATTTATTCAATTCACCTATACCGCATGTCTTTGGACTGTGAGGGAAACCGGAGCACCCGGAGGAAACCCACACCAACATGGGAAGAACATGCAAACTCCACACAGAAATGTCAGCTGACCCAGCCGGGACTAGAACCATATACATTCTTGCTGTGAGGTGACAGTGCTGACCACTGAGCCACTTTGTCACCTTGATGACATTTACAGGATTAATTCTAGCATTTTTGTAAAACAAGTATTTGTTTTACATTTCTGAGATAGTGAAATGATGATGCACAAGCAAGAGTGGTGTTCTGCAAAATATGTTTGTCAATTTGTATTAATACTGGGGGACACACATTTTAAACACAACATTGAGGGTTTTTCAATTTAGTTTGAAAAAGTCAATTATTATCACAAACATTCTGAAAATCCCATAATTTATGGATTTCTTTACTTTTAAATAATTTTACAAATATATTTAATAATTTAGATTAAGTGCATTAGTTAATGTTAACAAGCATGAACTTGGATTTTAATAAAGCATTAGCACATCTTGAACTTTGAATCCAAAAATTCTGTACAAGTTTTGTTCATTATTAGTTTATGTTAATAAATAAATTAACTAACTTTACTTAATAAAACCATAGTGTAAAACTTGACCAATATAACATTTTTTTTTATTTATAATTTATATATATATATATATATATATATATATATATATATATATATATATATATATATATATATATATATATATATATATATATATATATTTAGTGCTTTTAGCATTTTTTTTGGAAAATAAATATCTTATATCCCCTTTTATTCATTGTTATTGCACTATACATGAAGTAATAATTAAACGTTTGTCCTAAAAATGTTTCTAGATGTAAATATTCTTTCAAATTTATGTGCAAATCTATCTATTATTGTATAAGACAAGCAGATCTGACATGAACAAACACAATGAAACAAATCTGTAAATTACCTTCATGTCCTGGAAGAACTTGATTTGCTGATTGCCCATGTTTTTCCGTTTATGTGCCTTCCTGTACTGGATGACCTTCTGAAATTCATTCCTCACAACTAAATGGTGACAAAGAGTGAAAATCGCTTTTTGAGTACATTTATAATCCACCCGCTACACACTCTATGAATAAAATTGCCATTCCTTTCTGCATTAATGCACAAGCAAGCCAAGCAGCAACAGGTCTGAATGTACTGCACAGCTGATTAAAAAAAAAGAAGAAGCTATAAAGCGTATGAAATGCTTGACCACACTTGAATATTACACTGAAAAGGGACTGTTGATCTTCTGAAATGAAAAGTGCCCAATCAAGCATTGCTTTCTGAAAACCTTGACATCTACACTGCAAAAACTTCTCGACTAGTCAAGAGTCTTATTTCTAGCCCAAAAAATGTTTTAAAGAAAACCATACTATTTCAGATCAGATTGTGTAAGATTATCGGGAATGTTTTAATATTATTTATGTTTTATGTCATAGTAAAGCTTAAGTGAAGTTTTACAAACAATTTTCAAGAGAAGCACGTGATAGGATTGACTACAGCTGATCCCTATTACTAATCACTAACTAGCCAATCGGATCATTCCAAATTTAATTTAAATATCCAGCCCAAAGCTGCGGTCACACTGGGCTTTTCCTCCCATAGACTTCCATTCATACGCACGCGAATGCGTCAGACCGGAAACGCAGGGTCATGCGTCAAGTTTCGCAGGTTGCTGCAGTGCAAAGTTCAAGCTTGGTGAACTCTGACCTGTGAAATTGCATCACTTGACTGCGTGAGACCAATCGAGGATCAAAACATGATCTCTCTGGACAGAAATTTAAAACATGGAGCAATTATCAATCAATAATGCATGCTCTACAAGTCTGGTTTAGCTTAGCTACCAAATCTGACCTCCGAAGACTACATAGTTCGGACTGCTCAGCGAATCACTGGTACAACCTTCCCTACTCTCCAAGAACTGTACTTATCCAGAGCGAGCAGAAGGGCTGCCAAAATCCCTCTGGACCCCTCACAGCCAGCACACTGACTCTTTGAACTTTTACCTGGTCGACGCTACAAAGCACTGCGCACCAAAACAGTTTCTTCCCTCAGGGAATCCATCTCATGAACACTTGATGATAGTTATTGTGAAACAAACATCACTACTTTTTCTACACATACAGTATACACTTATTTATTCAACAACATAATTTAAATACCAATTTGCACATAACAGCTGCCCATATAACGTTGTACATAATAATATACCTGTACACTTGACAATTTGATCATTTGCATTCACTATTTACTTCTACTTTTAAATATATTTAATATCTGTTTTTTTGTCCTGTCTCTGTCATTCTGTTGCTCTGTAGATGCTTTGTCATAAAAACAAATTCTTTGTATGCATGAACATACCTGGCAATAATGCTCTTTCTGTTTTTTGATTCTTTTTGCAATGAGTTACAGCTCTGTGAAAAAATGTTGGCTCACTCATCTTTGCAGAATCATTGTAATTCAGCCACATTGGAGGGTTTTTTGAGCATGAAATGCCCTTTTAAGGTCATGCCAAAGCATTTCAATTAGATTCAGGTCAGGACTTTAACTAGGCCACTGCAATGCCTTCATTTCACATTTTCACACAGGGTTGTATAGTTTTGTATTTTCTTTTCTCTTAATAATAAAACCTGTTCACTTGCGTTATGTTTAACTATTTCAAGTTGTTTGCCTGTTATAATTGTAAAATACTTATTTTAAGACTTTTTTCTTTACAAATGCCTAGGAATGTTTTCTTATTTCAAGAAAATGTCCCAATTATAATTATCTTACTGCACTGCTAGATCATTTGACTTGTTTCTAGTCTTTAACTTCTTAAATCATTCATTTTTTTCTAGTATTACTTGGTTAATTTTATGAATAATAATAATAATAATAATAATAATAATAATAATAATAATTATTATTATTATTATTATTATTATTATTATTATTATTATTATTATAAGTGTATTTTATATACCACATCTCCAGTGCTCAAGGACACTTTACAACAGTAAGAAACAAACAGATACAACATATACAAAACTTAATGATTGTAAAATTTATAAAATAAGTGAGTTTTAAGTGAGTTTTGCAGTGTAAAATCAAGTTTGGTGCAGAAGAAGCATCTCAAAAACCATTCAGATGAAGCGTCCACGTACCGTCCACCTCCGCTGTCAGACCTTTAACCGAAGCTGCAGGAGAAACCACAGAAACACACAATCAGAAGGCATTCAATCAAATCAGCCCCCGAAACATCTATCACACCCAATGAAATTTTGATTATAGTACCACCGGGAACTGTCTCGAATTCTGCAAGCTCCAGGAAAAAGGTGGCCAAACGTGGGTCTCGCAACATGATCTGCTCCACAAGGGCATGCAGCAAGGTGAACTTACGGTTGTTGCCGCGTAGCTGAGAAATCTGGGGGTGAAAAAAGAAGAAGAGAAAAAAGTTTTATTATGCACCTGCACTTGGAAAAAGAGGGTGCAATAGGTCTTTAATCTAGTGATCTGCATAATGTACTACTTTTTACAACTCGTAACAAAACTTGAGGAACAAAACCCTTCTTGAGTTCTTTATTTATGAAAGCCTAAAGACTGATATAGATATTAGTTTTGATTATTTTTAAGATTGATGAATGTAAATATTTAGAGCTTTTGCTCGATTTTTGCTTGACATTTCATATGGATTTTTCTTTTTCAATATTTTATTGAAGCCTTTTTCTTTTTTAAATACTAAAAGGTACAAGGAAATCCACTGGTATAAACATAGTAAAAATCAGAAAAAGAAAAAGAAATTAATTAATTAAAGTGAATAACTAACAAATAAATAAGGGTATTTAAGTACCAATCAATGCAATCATAATGTTCAAATGTAATATCAGAATATGATCAATTGATCCAATAAATTGTTGGCATTGCAGTAATCAGTTTTGAGGAAATCCAGAAAAGGTTGCCATACAGTTTGAAATTAGTGTTGAGATTTTGGTTCCAAGGAGCGTATCCTCTTAAGATGAATGACTTGATACAATTCCACTCTTTTAAACATGGAGGTTTGGAAGTTTTCCAGTGTAAAAGTATCCTTTTTTATCCTTTAGATCGAATGTTTTGTTCAGAAACAAGGATTAAAATTGTTACAATGTTTATTTTTGTTCTTGGTGCAGTTTGCTTTAACACTCTAAAGTTTATAAACAGACCAAAATAGCTAAAACAAGTCACATGCGAGTAAACTCTCCTAACATTGGTTCCCCTGTTTATTTTTCAGAGTCTTGCTCAGCTGTCATCCATCTTTATTTTGACTTATGACAATAAGCAATAAGACATTATAAGCAAATTTTGAATTTTAATTTTGAATTTGAATTTTCAATTTAATTTTGAATTTTAATTTTGAATTTTACTTTGAATTTAATTTTGAATTTGAATTTTAAATTTTACTTTGAATTTAATTTTGAATTTTAATTTTGAATTTAATTTTGAATTTAATTTTGAATTTGAATTTTGAATTTTACTTTGAATTTAATTTTGAATTTTAATTTTGAATTTAATTTTGAATTTAAATTTTGAATTTAATTTTGAATTTATTTTTGAATGGTGACATACACAGACATCTTTACCAAATATTAATCAGAGGTAGGACTTTCTCATACATAGAAGTTGGCTATAATTATGCATTATAGGCTTTACATAATAGAGAGAAATGACAGATAAACCAAGACTACAGTTCAGTCCATTTTTGAATAAACAGCTCTCGTTAGTTTAGCATACTTTCACTTTTGTATTTGACATGAAACACACATTTACCGCTAGGAATGATGACATCCCACCCTACTCATTATTCGCTCCTCATATATATGTCTATTACATATCCTGTGGTATAGGCTGGTTTGTTAGTTTGTTGGATTGCATTACTTTCTCCCTGCAAATGATGCGCTCCAGTTTATTTCAATTGAGCCGAGACCACCTCATTCAGCTTATCTCGAAACGATTGTTTTGGAGCGGATCTGAGTGCGATTGCTGGATTCACATATGCCAAACAAACTAACAGGGGAAACACGCCGGGTTCCGAAACAAAAGTCTAGGTGTGAAAGAACTCTTAGGCCCATCAAAAGGGGACGTTGCTGGGACTTTGGAAAAGTGTCTAATGTCTCAGAATATCCAAGAATTTCAAGACAATGGTCCGACTTAACCTCCTTGTGAAAAGCTTTTAAAAAGAAATCAAAAATATATTTCCAGACATTAAAGAGTTAAGGACAATACTAAAACATGTAGGATAAAGAACCCTCTTCTATTTTAAACAGTTCAAATTGATTATTGACTGTGGGGAAAACCGGAGCATTCGGTGAAAAACCACATCAACACTGGGAGAACATGCAAACTCCACATAGAAATGCCAACTGACCCAGCCAGGACCCAAATCAGCTCCCTTCTTGCTGTGAGGCACCACTGACCCACTGTTTCACCCAAAATTATAACAGTAAAAACATAAACAATCTTATTTATAACACAATGGAGTTCAATGCGGAATACACTAGTCGAGCTGCTCCTGCCTTTACCTTGATTTGCTTGCAGATATCCTACATTTTAAAAGTTGGATTCATTTACAACATTCAACTGAATCATTTCATTTCAGTTAGCTTAGCAATAAAACAAAGAAACAAAAGGTTTTGTTAAATTCGAAATGACAATCTCTGTAAAAGGCATTCGTCCCAACCAACACCCCATCATTCTCCCTCTCTTTTCTGATGGTCTGAAGGTTGTCTGAAGGTAACCCAAGGTTACCAACTTTGGCCCACGGGCCCTACTTTGGGCATCTCTGCTTTAAAGTGAAACAATGGTCAGGACGCTTTCATAGAAGACAGCTGTAGGCAGCCATGCAGAGATTTGGGAAAAGGACTGGTCATATATCCCCAATCAAACATCCCATTTGACCAGAGGGTCCAAATTTCAGAGGAGCAAGTAAACAAATATTTATCTTGGGCTTGAGTGTGCATTTGGGAGAGTTTATGCACGCTCATGCGCGCATCTTTGAATACCAATACCTTGCCCAAGGCCAGAGCAAGAGCGAGGTTTGACAATTCAACACCCACATGCATATTACCATCAACTAAAAATGGAAGAACATAATGTCCTTGTACCGAAGTGCACCTCTTATTGTGCCAGTGTAAAAAAGAAAAAGAAAAAAGGCAGCTTACGTTTTCCCAAAAGGATCTCCTTGACATCTCTAAACCATTCGAATACAATGCAAATGCCTGGCGTGAGAGTTTTTTCAATCCGTACAGTAAGGGTGATCATCATCACAAATGCACGTCTCGAGACTTCACTCAGATAAATATAGCCGCTAATTCCAAAAGGTTTTGCACTTATCAAATGGTAGTGTGAATAACCGAGTACCGAGAATTAATCAAGTGACGAGTGTCGAACACAAACACTTCTTATCTTAATTGCATCTTTTTAAAAGAAAGAAAATGTACAGCGAGTGCTCGTGAGAAATCCAGCACGCATGTTTAAGAGCGATTGTTTCGATTGCTCTCCATGTGAAGAGGCCTGAAGAGAATAAGAGCAGATCTATCGAGCTCTCTAGGCCCATTCTTTATGATAATGCATGCAAAAAAGAAGCCGCTCTGATTTTTTGATCAGATTTTTTTAAAGCATGATATTGATTAATCATATTCACTTTAAATGACTGGAAAATAGGGTTATAATTGAGTGCAATGATCGTTCAGTCAGGTCATGTAGGCAACAGACATATTCAAGAATATTTATTATTAACCTATTATGAACTATTTATTTAAAATGGACTGAAACAACAAAATTCTTACTTTTTAGGGGACAACTTAATTGATTTATGTTCTATCCACTTCCATAAATCCATAAATATGTAAAAAAAAAAAAAAATTAGGTTAACTTAATCGATTTGTGTTGGGACGACATGAAGGAATTGTGTGGGACCCTGTATTTTTTACAGTGTGTTGCCATCAGCTAGTGCGATCAGCTGATCTGCTCCAATCACTGTACATATAGTGGCAGCTCAGGTAAGTATGCTTGCAACCCTCCCTCAATTTTTATACGTTTTTTTTCATTAGGTACCAGTGAATAACAATTTGTCAATAAAAGCATCCTTGGCAAAGAGGTCCTGTCTGAAGTTTATTTACGCTTAGTGTTAATATGCATTTTTTGGCATTCTGATCATAAATGAAAACGGTAAATACAATTGGAAAGAAGGTTTAAATGTACTGAGCTTGTCCACTTATGACCACTTTAAAAGTGTTAAAATGCATATCGTTTAGATTGCTTTCACATCGCAGATCAGGGCTTCCCAAAGTCCCACTTCGAAATCTGAATTTTTATCATTGTTAAAGATTTGGTAACATTGGTTATTATAACAAAGCTTGATGTTAATAAGCATGCGCATACATAAATGAACCCACTGAAAAATGAAATGCCTTTATCATTAAAAAATACATTTAAGAGTTCACACTTAGCTGATGATTGATTATAAAGCTTGTTTGGCATGCTGTCCCAGGAGAGAGCCCTTAGCTCATAAGAGCCTTAAGCCCGGGGCTCCCTCCCGTTTGCAAGGAGAGAGGGGAGTTTGAGCTCAGGTAGATCTCAAGAACTCCCCTGCTGTAGTAACTAATGAACAGATAGTGATTGCTCCTAAGAGATAACTGTTTACTAGGAGCATGTCTACGGTGCCGATTTGGATTAGTCAATTAACTTAAGTGGCATATTTTTTGACAGTAAGAAGAACCAGGGAACTCGGGGGAAACCCACGTGAGACGGGAGAGAACGTGCAAACTCCACACAGAAACGCCGGCTGGCTTGGTAAGGACTAGAACCATTGATGTTCTTGCTGTAAGGCAACAGTGCCAACCACTGGGCCACCATGCCACTCTTATAGGAAAGGAGGAGGAGGGGTGGAAGGGGGGATTCTTCAAAACGAAGATGGCTGTTATATGGAACTTAGGGTATTTATAGTGGCTTAGAAATCGTCTGATTGGTGAATAATAAATTAAATAATGCGGGGCCGGCTGCAAGCAATCATGAGCACATGATCCTCTCGAAATTAGTTTATAAATAAACTTCACTTAATAACAAGTACAAAAGCTGCAAAATGACAAGTTAGAATTTAAATGTCAGCCATTTTTACCAAGAAAACACAACCAGAGGAAGATTAAAAGTAACATCACTGCAATTTACTATTTTTTGTCTTTTTTTTCACACTTTAGTCTAAATATCAAAAAGTTTTTTTTTTTAAATCAAGAAGCGTTTCATAAACATTAGTGTTTTAATTTCAGAATTACTAATTCAAAATTAAGTTTTGATTTAAAAAAAATAATCTACCAGTGGTGTAGATAAATAATCTTGTTTTTGGATTGAAATAAGATTGCTTTACTTACAGCAATGAAAAATGCAGTCAATCATGACTTTTTTTTTTCCCCAAAATTGCGAGATATAAACACACAATTTCAAATTTACCAAAAAGAATTGTCAGGTAAAATTCACAATTCAGCTTTATTCTCAGAAATGCAAGCCTACAGGAAATTAACTCTTAATTGTGTGTGTGTATATAACCAAAAACTACAAGAGAACTGTGAAATTAAATGCAAGAAAAAAAGTCGAAACTAAAAGATAAAATGTCACACAGACCTTTCATTAAAAGTCCCTGAAATTCTTTCAGTTCAAATCTACCTCCGAATTATTTTACTAAATTAAAATAAAACATTGAAAATTAATTCAAGATTAATTAAAAGTGGAGTCAAATTAACTCCAAATAATTTTGAACTTAATACATTAAGTACAATTTATAAAAGCAAAGTTCAATGTAGTTAAAGGTACTTTTTTTGAGACTTATAGGGTCACGAAACACCAAAACACATTTTTTTGAGCTGTTGACAGTCGTATATGTGTCCCACACTGCTAAAAACACTATTAGGACACCTATATTTCACAAAAAAAGTGTAAATTGGTTGTTTTTGCGTTATTTCAAGCAAATTCGTACTTCCGGTTTGAAACGAATTTTTGAAGCTGCGTCACGGCCATGACATAATAGCGTGTATTCCAGTGTGCAGACTGGACGTCTGTGCCAGAGTGAGTCTTATTATGTCTTACAGTGTGATGCATTAATGCATGAGTAAGGCTTGGTTCAAACCAATCAGCGCGCTCTATTGTGCAACTGCATTAATATTCATTACTGTGTTTAGACGGCAGAGACGCCACGTTGTGTTGGCAAAACAAGTGTGAAGTGTTGCTTTTATAGTTTGCTGCCGTTAAGTTTTGTTTTCATTTTCTCTCTGTGAGAGCGCAGCTGGCGTCACGTGTGGATTAACATTGTACGCGACGCTCGACAACGATAACTTACGTGTTTAAGGAGGATTATTGTTAACCTGAGAGCTGTTCTCATCTGCAAACGCTGAGATCCGGATTCGCTTGTAGTCTCCTCTAAATAAAGACGCGGCTCTAGTTGCTGTGGATTGTCCTGTCTCTACAGATTTGGTAAGTGAGCGACCAGTGCTCTTTGTTTATTCAGTTCGTATTTTATTCGTATCAAACAAACTATTGCACCGAGTGTAAACAAGTTAGCACTACAACCAAACTATAACCTCGTGTTGGATTTTGTGACCGGAATAACACACGCGGCTTTCTGATGCTACCTGCCGTGTGCATCTAAGTTTCCGGGAAATGCTGAGTTTTTTTTTTCTCTCATTCGTCGTGCGGTATCAAACATTGCATGAAAAATACACGCTTAGAGCAGTTCCTCGAATCAAATATCACGTTTGTCGCGAGGGACATGAATAAATACCTGAATGAAAGAGCCAAAATGCAGTTAAAGTCCACCATTTAATAATTTGGCAAATAATTCGACTACAGATGTCCATGTAAACAGTTACTTTGTCCCCTGTGTGGGTGTGTGTTTTGACTCGGAAAGTCAGCGCGCCCAAATAGACACTCCCACACCAAGCCTCTCTTCTTCCTCCGACACTCCCCCCTAAACAGAGCTGGACACGCCCACTTTACTGACTTTTTCCAAAGTAGAGGTGTGAAAACACACTGCTGAAACGAGGGGGTTTCATGGCCCTTTAACAGATTTGTGTGTGTTGAGCATCACTGAAGACAATGTAGCATCTGTCAGCTTTAATTGCGGGGAAAATTTGACAATTTTGAGTTTTTGTCAGCTAAATTTTATCTTCTGGTCTTAAAATCATTTTTGAGGTCTACTAGCCAATTGATGTTATATATATAATAAACATCATAAGTATAATTAAAGTTTTGTTAGTATCCTGTTACAGAAAAAAAGGCGTCAACACTATTGATCACTGTATTTTCCAAAAAAAAAAAAAAAAAAAAAAAACGCGCAAAAATTAAATGCCTTTTTTTGGATAATGTGATGGTAGGTGCTTCATCAATCTCCAGAGCTGTCTTGTATCCCGTTTTATTTTAGTGCCCTAGAATAAGTGTTTTTCTTCAGTTTCTATAGAGGAAGCTCAGGATGGTGCACTCCGATACCTCATTAGCAAAGAAGGAAATCATTCAGCTTATTGTGCAGGGGCCCTTAAATCTTGCCATGGAGGAACTTGGTTTCGAGCACCCTGGCTACAAAAATCGATACAAATTACAACCATGTCTCTAATGACTCAGCGAGCTCAGAAAAAAAAAACAGCCGTGCTGCGTGGCTAATGAATTGGGCCGCTGCAGCAAGAGTTTAGAGAAGCCAACAACAAAGAGAAACTCAAAGGTACCGCTGTGTGGCAAAGTGGATGGAGTCGTACAGACATGTCAAAGCCATAGCAATAAGTATTGGCGAGTATGTCATTATATGATTAAATACATATGCATGTGAATACATATCATGCAATAGATCATAACAGAGTGCAACAGCAGGGCTCTTATTGATTTTTTAACATGCATTTGGTAAGACAGACTGACAGTGGTCACTGTACACACACACACACACACACACACACACACACACACACACACTTATTCCTATGTCTGAATGGGGACTCTCGTAGGTGTATTGATGCTTCTAGTATACAAACCATATAATCAATCCCAATCCCTAAACCAAACCCCTAAGAGCAAACCATTAACCTTTTTATGCTCCAAAAAAAAAAAAAAAAAACATCATTCTGTGTGATTTTATAAGCATGTTTACCCATGGGGACCTCAATTTTGATCCCCACAGTGACACAAGTCCTCATTAGTCTGTATGCATTCAAGTTTAATTCAAGGCTCATTGGTACAAAATGAGCATCGTGTCAATGCCACAGCCTACCTGAGTATTGTTGCAGACCATGTCCATCCCTTTATGGCCACAGTGTACTCATCTTCAGATGGCTACTTCCAGCAAGATAACACGCCACGTAATAAAGCGTGAATCATCTCAGACTGGTTTCTTAAACATGACAATGAGTTCACCGTACTCAAAAGGCCTCCACAGTCACCAGTTCTCAATCCAATAGAGCACCTTTGGAATGTGGTGGAACGAGAGATTCACATCATGGATGTGCAGCGGAAAAATCTGCAGCAACTGTGTGATGCTGTCATGTTAATATAGACCAAAATATCTGAGGAATATTTCCAGTACCTTGTTGAATTGATGCCATGAAGGATTAAAGCAGCTACTAGTAAATTGTGCCTAATAAAGTGGCCAGTGAGTTTATATACTTTTTCTTCACAATAAGTACATACTTTTAGCACTTATTATAAGTAAGCAAACTGGGAGCTGTGCATTTATCCCAAAATAAACTAAGGATGTTAATCAGCCCATTAGAATCAAGCATCTGACATTCTGACAAGTTTTGAATGATAGCTTACGTGGGAGAAAGTATTTCAGGAGACGTGACCATTTTGTCAGTTTGCCTGTGTGCAAAGCTGTTCTAACAACACATCATGGCCCAAAACAGACGCTGCTACTTGCTAAACACAAGAAAATACAACATTTTAAAAAACGTCTCAACCCACTTGGTTGTTAACCACCCTCAAATCTGATACCTGATAAAACAGCTGAAGGAAAAAACTGGCAGAACAAGAAATAAAAGTGGCAGCTTTTTTTGTCCTGTATGCCAATAAGCCATTTTATTAGCGCCAGCTCTCCTCGCCAACCCCCAAAGGTCATTTGCTGGTGCGATGCGGGTCTTACCTTAGTTAAGGATGAGAGGCGAAATCCCTTGGCCCTGTCCTTGCCTGCGTTCTGGTTGAGGTAATTGCCCACAGCCAGCAGGTACTCCAGCACGCTGACAAATGACTCGCAAGCCCACAGCTGCTGGCACATGTGGATCTTCTGGATAATCAGCTGCAAGACAAACACAGAGGCCAGAACATGTCATCTCCAACTAATCGAAGCACAAACTTTTCCCTGCCTCTCACTTAACAGCCATAGGCACTTAAGCGCAGCTGGATTTCTCGGCGGCCTTGT
>NC_141043.1:41132500-41195000 GCF_052040795.2 Danio rerio | reverse complement strand
AGGTAGGTAGATAGACAGACAGACAGACAGGTAGGGTGGATGGATGGATGGATGGATGGATGGATGGATGGATGGATGGATGGATGGATGGATGGATGGATGGATGGATGGATGGATGGATGGGTAGGTAGGTAGGTAGGTAGGTAGGTAGGTGGGTCGGTGGGTGGGTAGGTAGGTAGGTAGGTAGGTATCGATTGACAGACAGACAGACAGACAGAACGCCAGAAAGACAGACAGATAGAATGATGGATGGATGGACAGATAGATAAAAAGACGGACGAACGGATGGACATATAGGTAAAATGATGGATGGACAGATGGAAGGATAGATAGTTAAATAAAACGATGAACGGACAGACTGACAAATCGCTTTATTCAGTCAAATAAACACTAAAGTCTTGTGAACACTAAAGTTTGTGAACACTAAAGTCACAGTGGATCTGTTTACAGACTGACTGGTGAAATATTCCCAGAACCACACTGGATTACGTCCAATTAACTCCACCAAATGAAATGCACCCTGTTCATTTAGACTGTCTGATTGTAATTCCTACTAATACCACAAGTAACAACTTTATGCTTCTCTAGGGGGTAAAAAGCCCTTGTAATTTAGCCAAGATGAACAGGTCAGGCTGTAGAGTGTTTGAAAAAAAAAAAGGCATTGTGAACCGCTAGCATTAATTATTTTGTAGAATTAGTTATTTTCCAACCCGTCTAGCAAGCTGCTGTACTACAAAACCCCAATGGAGCTTTATTTGGGGTCTAGAATCAACAACCAGACCATATGCTCATCTATTTTCATCATATCCTCATTCCTACCTGGCCATTCACACCATTAAACACTGATGAATTCAATGAAATAAAAAAATTATGAGTTGTTCACCCCAAAGTAACGTAGACAAAATTGCAGTATTGCAGTGGCTGATTTCTTTCTAAACCAAAGAAAATTTACACTAAAAATGTTTACATTTTTCAAAGAATGAAAATTGGAATATAAATGGCTGGCATAGCTGAATAATAAGAGTTCAGTACATGGAAATGACACAATTTGAGCCTCAAACACAATTGTTTCCTCATTCTCATGTAAATCCAATCAGAGCAAAACGTCAGCTCAAACGATCCACCCAAGTCATTAATATGCACACCTGGGTTTGATTGGCCACAACATTTCCTAGTGAGATTACAACAATGACATTTTCCCCTTTTTTATATTTACTTTGAATGTGGGACGTATTTTGAAAATGGGAGAGACTTAATAGTAAAAGGGCCATTCTATGAAGCAGACAGCCATGCATGACCACACAGTTCTCACAAGTTCACCAGAACACAAAATGCAGGATATACAGATTTATTTACTGCCTCCCTCCCTAAATCTTTTGTTATTTAATGTGTAGATTGTAAAATTTGCACCATATGTTTACAATGAGGCAACAAACGCAAGCAGACTTCAGAATGTAAGTGTTTCATGCATGTTTATGCATTGTGTCATATCACTTAGATCTAACTGTGATTTTCTTGACTGAAAGAATTGTTTAAGCTGATTATTGAGCTGATATTAATTTCTGCCTGTGTTTTCATATGTTACTCTATATTGTCATATGTTCATCATATATTCATATAATCATATAAAGGACCAAAGACACCCGTATCGCAAAATGCAGAGGAACACTCTTCCACCAGTTCTTATTTAATACTTGCATCAAATACCCCAGTTTGTTATGGGGGACTGCATGGAATGTTCCTGAATAAAGGTGAAAGTGCCGAACTGCAGTTAAAGTCAACAAATAGAAAAGAGTTCATTGATTTTGATGACAGCCTTTTCCCAGATTAGCAGTAAGCTAATGCAATGTTAAATAATGCAAATCTTGCATTCAAACAATTGATAAAAAATAAAAATAAATTAACGCAATTCAATTATAATATTTAAAAAATGAATTGCTGTATACTTTAAACTTTAAATATGTTGTTCAATTAAAATTATCATAATATATATTTTGTCAAATAAAAAGCTTTTCTAGAGTCAACCACCATTTTGTGGCTCAAAAGTATAGTTACAGGCACCGTTTTGGCACCAGTAGTATTTTAGAAGTATCGATTTAGCACCGAATTTAGCATCGAAATTACTCCAAACGATACCCAACCCAAGAAAAACAGGAATGTTGGCAGGTATGCTTACCAGTTTATTAATGATTTGATCTGATATAGTTAGTAATCAGACTGTTCTAAGCGTTAGGGCTTATTATGCGGTTCTGGCGCCATCTTGTGGATAGAAAACGTCAACCGTCTGGTCTACTCATTATGACAGGTAATGGCCACCGACAAGTTCTTTTAGAAATTGTAAATATTTTAAAATATACACTATTCTTGCAAATAAACTGCATAGATGCAATCTAAACAACTAAATTCTCGACTAAAAAAGCCTCAAAAGTACATTTTGTTGTCTAACAACAGTAATATTTGTCAAACTGTAGTGTCTGTTTGTCGCTGGCTGTATGTGGACAGAGTAATACACAAAGGGTAAAGAGGATGTATGGATGCTGATATTACTTAAGCTATCAGCCAATCAGATTCGAGAACCAGACAGAACTGTTGTATAAATTATCAAAAAAAAAATGTTTTAACTTTTTTTCAAGAGCATTTTGATCTAGAATACATTCAAGATAAGATAATCAGGTCAGGTTGAAAGAGTTCTGCTTAAGGCATTCTGAACCACTACTATTAATTTGCTTGTTTAGTTATTTTTCAACCCATCTATCAAGCCGCTGTACCAAACCGTAGAGTAAATGCAACAACGCAGCTTGCTTTGACATGTAGGATCAACAAGCAGACCATATGCTCATCTGTTTCTATCGTAACCTATCGTGCTTCATTCCTACCTGGCGGATTCACACCTTTAAACACTAATTTAACCAAAGCTAGAAGTGAATCTAATCAAGTCCCGCTGGGCATAAACTTCAGCTAAGCTTCTTTCCAATCCTCCAAATGAGTGTTCTTCTTGCATTTTTGATTCTGGTTTCCTCAAAAACTCCTGCCTCTCAGAGCATCGCACGCTCTCTGTTTACTAAAAGCTCTCCACGCCACAAGGAGTTAGCATTCCTCCGACAGCTCTGAAACAAAGCACAAACACGCCCAGAGAGCTCTTCGGTATTCCCCGCTCTAAGCCAGACCAATTTTCCACCCTAGCACCCAGCCTGTCAGATGGTGGGCAAATCCGCCTTAATGTTACAGGTTTAAAAAGTCAACCATGTCAGACAATCCTATGGATTTAATGGCAGTGTTGGAAACAGAACCCTGGGTACTTGTTTTGGGGAGATCTTAAACAACAGAAGACCTCTTCGTGAGGTCAAAACCGAGTTATGCTATAAGATTTTCAGACACAAATAGAACTGATCTTAAAGGGATAGTTCACAAAAACATGAACATTCAACATCATTTATCTTTAGGCCTTGTAAGGCATCCATCCAAAGCCAAAGCAAGGCCATATGCTCCTTAATTCAGTCACTCATAGTCAATAAACCACATAATCTCTTATTGGTCTAGGTTCGTTAGAATGTTTATAATAAAAATATTTTATTATAAACATTTGTAAAATTGAATACAGGTTTTTTACATTATAATAACAATACTTAATACTTCAATTTATCTTAATTTCTATAGCTCTGACCTCTAAAGGTGCTCTAGCGACTGTGGTCTTTAGCCTCCTTGGTAGAGCAGCCGACTCCCATGCAGAAGGTTGACGGTTTGATCCCAGCTTGGGGTGTGTTGGGTGGTGAGGACAGGCAGGGTTAAATTGGTGCCGTGACCCGGATGGAGTGAGGTTTAGGGGGGTGAGTGTAACAGAAGCCAGCTAGTAAGTGCTGTGCAGGTAAACCTCACTCCTCTGACCTCTAAAGGTACTCTAGTGACAGTGGTCATTAGCCTCCTTGGTAGAGCAGCCGACTCCCATGCAGAAGGTCGCCGGTTTGATCCCAGCTCGGGGTGTGTTGGGTGGTGAGGACCGACGGGGTTAAATTTGTGCCGTGACCCGGATGGGAGTGAAGTTTAGGGGGGTGAGTGTAACAGAAGCCAGCTAGTAAGTGCTGTGCAGGTAAACCTCACTCCTCTGACCTCTAAAGGTGCTCTCCTTGGTAGAGCAACTGACTACCATGCGGAAGGTTGCTGGTTTGATCCCAGCTCGGAGCAGGTTGGGTGACGTAAGACCCGCTGGGTTACACTTTTACAATGTAGATTGTGTCAAACCAGTTTAACATAAAGGTTTTATTACATTCAAACTTTTTCAGTCCAGGGTTCAGAGTATAGTTTAGTTTTGTTTTCACTGCGGTAAGTCCAAACACTGAAGAGCAAATGCATCGATAAACAGCTCCACAAGTCCCAAACCAAGCAAGCCAGTGGTGACAGTAGCGAGGAACAAATTTCACCAATTGATGAACCTTGAGAGAAACCAGGCTCAGTTGGGTATGACCATTTCTCCTCCAAACTTCTTGTACAGAGCTGCAGTCTAGACCTCAGAGGCTGGAGATCGCTGGACGTCCATCGTGGAGAAGCTGCAGAAGCCGTGAGTAGGTCACTGGCGGGTGTTCAGGCTGGCCCAAAGCATCAATGCAGAGACTTGACGTGTCACTGGGGTCTTTCAGGATTCAATCTCATGCTCTCCACTCCTCTATGACCGCCACAGCATCTGCTCAAGATACAGCCTGGTCCAGGATTATGGAGACCTCTAGAGGTCCTTTATGGTTGGCATCATGTCTTCCTATGTGTTGATCCTTGTTGGGTCTTGATGGTTAGAATATTTGTTTGATTTATTATATATTTGATTTATTTATTATATATTTATTTATTATACGTTTTTCAATTTCTAACTAATCTAAATCTAAAACCAGTTCTGTTACTTGAAATAAAATCAACATATATTAATTATTATTATTCTTATTAATTATTACTAATACTAAAGTGATTTCTGAAGGATCATGTGACACTGAAGACTATAGTAATAAAGCTGAAAATAATCTTTAAAGTCACTGGAATAAATTATTCAATTTAATTATAAACTATTTTTGAACAGTTATTTTATAATGCAATAACATTTACAATTTTACAATCTGTACTATAATTTTGATCAAATAAATGGAGCCTTGGTGAGCAGGATGAGCTTATTTTAAAACATTTAAAAATCCTACTGACCCCAAACTTTTGACCGTAAGTGCATTTAAAATAAATAAATAAATAAATAAATATATATATATATATATATATATATATATATATATATATATATATATATATATATAAATAAATAAATAAATATATATATATATATATATATATATATATATATATATATATATATATATATATATATATATATATATATATATATATATATATATATATATATATATATATATATATATATATATATATAATTTTTTTTTCTTTTCTTTTCTTTTGGTTCAACCCCATAGTAAAAAACAGAAATATATATCAAAAATACAATCAACAAAATAACTATGAAAAATAGAAATATATTTTAGATATTAATAAAACTACAAAAGTATTTTTTAATGTTGAAACAACAAAGGTACCATACATAATCTCTTATTGATGTGGGTTTATTAGATTTAAATTGGAAGAAAGTTTGGTCGTTGCTTAACAATTGCTTATTACAAACATTTAAATTAAAATTCAACTTAAATTTTACCAATCAAATCAAAGTTTAGACAGGACATAACCAAAACTTTTCATTTTGTTTGTCACTACCAGAAACCATGCCACATATTTTCTGTCAGTTCTCAATGAAATTATGTTTGATGTCTCCAAATTCATACATACAAATTATTCCAAAATTTTCTTCTAAAAGTACAAGCTGTTTTTGAACTGTAACAAGAACATTGAAAAGGAAGCTTTTATTCTAAATTTTTTGATACTATTAATAAAGTTTCATATTCATTGATGCAAATATCTTGCTATACTTAAAGAATTAGAAAATTATTTGGAAACCATTAAGAACAGTACTATTGAATATATATATATATATATATATATATATATATATATATATATATATATATATATATATATATATATATATATATATATATATATATATATATATATATTTGCCATGATGACAGTAAATAATATTTGACTAGATATGTATGTGTGTGTGTGTGTGTGTGTGTGTGTGTGTGTGTGTGTGTGTGTGTGTGTGTGTGTGTGTTTATACATAAAAATATTTATTGCTCTGGATTCAGTCCTTAGAGAAATTAATTTATTTATTTATTTCCAATGGAGGTACATGGCTTTTACGCACAAATAGTGAGCGACGCACTCGCATCTTTCAGGCACTGTAAGGCAACTTGCTGCATAGCTATTTTAAGTTGACAACTTTCAACCCAAGTACTGCACTTGACTGGGTTTAAGTTGAGTAATCTCAAAAATTTAAAGTTGTCAACATTTTTTACAGCGTTGGTGAAAACAACTTTCAGAATGCCGCAAACGCACAGTGAGTCATGTGACTAACCGATTAGCTTTTTAGCACTTTGCTTGGAATAAAAACATTACAGGAATAATGATAGACTAATTACCTCAGACAAATGCAGCACAAACAAACACTACAGTGCTTTTTAACCCCCTCTATAAATAAAACTTGTATCAAAGCTGCAGCAATTGTTTATCAGGTTGTCATCCTCTGAGAAAACAATGGATGGTTGCCTAGCAATGACAGATGCCACAAAAGTGCACACGTTGCATGTTCTGTGTTCTTTTAGGGCCTACTCACACTATGCCATCCAAACCGTGCCCAGGCCCGTTTCCCGGATCATTTGAGAAGTGTGAGTGCACTGAATCAGGCTCAAGCACAGTTCACTTGGCCGGCCCTGGCCTGGTTGGAAGAGGTGTGTCTGAGCCCGGTTCACTTGGGCTTTGGCGTGGTACGCTTGTGTGTGAGTGCAAAACGCGCCAAAGCCCGAAACTGAAAGCGTGACGTGACACTTAAGGCACTGTTTCATATGGATTTATTAATAATTCTTACTGTTCAGTGAACGGAAACTGCCATAGTTTATTAAAGACTCAAACCTCTCACTGCATGACAGCTGCGCGCCTTCAGCAGACCTCCTCATTCCTGCAGCACGAGAGCTTTTTGATTGTTTATGAGCGCCAAAAATGGCGGATCTATTCGGCGAAATATCTGACTGCGTGTCCCCGCATCCCTAAGGACTGTTTGGCGAAATATTTGACGGCATATCAAACGACTGAAACGATATAACTAGAGAAATCTCCACTGTGCTGCTGAGTGTGAGAGCGCTTCTCACTGAACAGCCCAGCAGCGATGACGTAAGCGTGCGGAAGCCCGTTTGTGGTGTGAGCGCGGGCCGTCGGTGGAGACGGAAGGGGGGACAAGCGTGCTTTGGCCCAGTTCGAGGTAACTGTACCTAGTGTGAGTACGGCCTTAGACGCAATATATGAACAGCCGTTAAAGCATTAGCACAGAAGCAACTGCAACATAGCTACAATAAAGTGTAAATATGTTTAATTTATTCAGAGACATAAAAGTTACTATGGAAGACAATAAGTGTCAGCAACCAGCATTCTTCAAAATATCTTCTTTTGTGTTCAACAGAAGGGAGAATCTCGAATAGGTTTTGAACAAGTGAAGGGTGAGTAAATATAGAATTTTCCTTTTTGGGTGAACTATCCCTTTAAAACATCTGTAGCTGGGCCCTTCAAGGGAAATGTCGACTTTCAGACATACTGTTTACATTCTCACAACCAACACGCATTTGTCAAAGTGTGAATGACTGGAAAAAAGACTTGAGCTTCCGGGATCTTGGATGACAGTCGATGACACTACAGAGCACAGCAAGGAGAACAGAACAGCAAGATCGGCTAAAAAAGCTGTCAATCCCCCGAGGTGAAAAACGTAAGCCTTTCCCTGACACCCGAACGCTGAGTCAAGCCTATTTTGATGCTGTATAATACCCATAACCTCTGGAAAATTCTCCGACATGTCCAGGATCCTGACCTCCACACTTAGTGACTTAAACCTCAAGCCCTCAAATGATATATAATCATCTGTCCTCGCAGAAAAGCTCTTGAGGATGAATTGCCCTTTTCTGTGTTCTTTCAAAACACTGCTTTTTTATTAGAGGGATTTTAAGGCATCAATATATTAATAAAATTAGGTTATAATGGTATTAAAGGTGCTGTATCTAAGTTTTAAATTCCTTCTAATGCATAAAAATAGCTAAATAAGTTTGTATATATTAAAAAAAAACATTCCAAGTGAACATTTGTATCTGAAAAACAATGCTGAAGTCAGATAATCTGCTTTGAAAGTGTGTGTTAGGTGTCAGAACGGCTGTCTTTGTTGTGGTTTCTTTAACTTGCCCATTGCCAGTTTAGCTAATTATATTCCAGCACTCCAGGTTGCCTTGATGGAAAACAGCGTATTTGATTCATTCAGTCATGAAGGCTCTCAAAGCATGTCAGTGACCGAATCGCGACCTCCGGTGGACAGTAGCAGACTCCGAAATGAGATGCAGATTCAGAGTTCCACATATGGTTATTAATTAGCAAATAATATAAATATTACGAACGTAAACATTAGGTGAGCAGGTTACATTGTAACCCTGTGTCCTAACCAGTGTTTTGCAAGTTACTTCCAAATTACTTGTTACTGCTATTTAAAAGTAATCCCTTACCTTACAATATTACTGTCTCAGAATTGTAATATGTTACATGACTCTTATTTTATTTTTTTGTTACTTTGTACTAATGTACTAGACGTGAGACATGTACTCTAGCCAATAAGAACATTCAGACGCATTCACATCTGTGCTGTTATATGAAAACAAAATCCTTTGAATATTTTTCAAGACACATTTAGCTGCTAGATGTTAGTCAGATACCGTTTCTATTGGGGTGTGATGAGATGCTTACGGGCGACGCATTTGCGCAGTAGGTAGTGCTGTTGCCTTATAGCAAGAAGGTCACTGGGTTGCTGATTCGATCCTCGGCTCAGTTGGCGTTTCTGTGTGGAGTTTGCATGTTCTCCCTGCGTTCGCATGGGTTTCCTCCGGGTGCTCCGGTTTCCCCCACAGGCCAAAGACATGCGGTACAGTTGAATTAAATAAGCTAAATTGTCCGTAGTGTATGAGTGTGTGTGTGAATGTGTGTGGATGTTTCCCAGAGATGGGTTGCGGGTGGAAGGGCATCCGCTGCGCAAAAATGTGCTGGATAAGTTGGCGGTTCATTCCACTGTGGCGCCCCCGGATTAATAAAGAACAAGACAAGAAAATGAATGAATGAATGAGATACTCACTCTCAATGAGACGAGACACGAGATTAGATACACGAGAACGAGATGAGACGAGATTTCCCCCCTATTTTTAAGAAACCTTCAATGATGAAATATATGAATGGAAAATAATCTCGGCTAGCCCCGAGTCAAGCTAATGCATGAACCACCAATCAGACAATTCCTAACTCAGTACAAATAACCCAAACATCTTACTTTTAGCCATCTTCGTCCTGAAGAATCCCCCCTTCCACCCCCTCTCCTCCTTATTTGTTCCTCTATAGTGCAGCATGGCTAGCACTCAAGATGTACCTGAGCTCAAACGCTCGCGCTGCAAACGGGAGGGAGCCCCAGGCTAAAGGATCTCATGAGTTCAGAGCTCTCTCCCGGGATAGCATGCCAAACCAGCTTATTACCAATCATCAGCTAAGTGTGAACTCTTGATTGTTAAATTAAAACTAAATTCCCGACAAAAATAAAACACCACATTAACAAAGTGCTCAATAAATAGCAGCGTCTTACAGATCTAAATCTAATTTTTAACTTCCACCAACTGATTTTCAAGCAAAAGTAACTAAAACTCAAAATGTGATGAACAAGCTTCAGATATGTGCTTAAACGCATCTGCAACACTAGTATATTATCATCTTCTTGTACCACGAAAAAAATCTCCTGAGGATAAAATGTCACGTCTCAACATCCCTTTAAAACACTGCATTTGTTCATTAGAGGGATTTCGGAGCCCAGAGTGAACTTAACATCAGACAGAAATGTATTTAATGGTGCAGAATAGAACAGCCAGGTGGGTATAAAGTGACTCAAATAAAAACTAACTTTTGAGATGCATCAGTAATACAAGAGGGATTTCAACCTCCTTCTTCTTTTATTTTTTTGTGCTCACAGGTAAGAAAAAAGCCTTCAGAGTGCTCTTCTGGTGCCCGGCTCTCTAACTAATAAATGACTTGCAGGAAATTTGCCATTAGAAACTCCTTCAGCCCGGTCTAAGTGCCGATTCGTTGCGAACAGAACTCCTGTGTATTAATGCATGATTCTTTTTTTTTTTTTTCCACCTCAAGTCCATTTCATTTATTTTTTTCTGAGCGCCTGCTGTCTGCCAAGATTATCTTTTGCATTAGTAAATGAGCTTTTTATTCGTTCTCTTTGTGTTTTCTTGTTCTCGGTTCAGCCGCGGGCCTCAGGAATCAGCTTTTGCAGAGCTTCAATACTGATTTTCTTCAGGCTAACCGTAAGTGTTAAGTTCAAGAGAGATTGTTTTTTTCACACAAACCAACTTTCAATTTTATTCTTCCGTCAATCATAATCATCAGCGCAGTGTGGTGTGGTGCTGAATGCACAGCAAACAACCACAAAACGCAGATGAACGGACAGTTAAAGACAAAATTATTAGCCCAGAAATTTGTATTTTTTTCATGCATACTTTCCGCTTAAGCTGAAAATTTGAAAATGACCCGGTTCCATATTGTACGTCAAGATGTGTTCTAAATCAGGGGTGTCCAAACTTGGTCCTGGAGGGCCGGTGTCTTGGAGAGTTTAAGCTCCAACCCTAATCAAACACACCGAAACAGCTAATCAAGCAACTTCTAGATATTCTAGAAACCTCCTGGCAGGTGTGTTGATGCAGGTTGGAGTTAAACTCAGCACCAGACACCAGCCCTCCAGGACAGAGTTTGTACACCACTGGTCTAGACGTTTAAAAATAACTGTTATAATATTATTTTACTATTATAATAAGTGTCTAGAAAATAAATGTTTAAAAACATATTAGTTTTATTAAAGGGTACATAGTTTACCCCTTTTTTATGATTTAATATTATTATAATGGTTCTTCTGAGTGTGCCAGTTTAGGTGCAGTGCAGCACACAGTTCAGATTTTTTTTAATATAATGAGTTCAAAAGTGTCATGTTGGGGGCGTGTACACAGCTCGCTGTTTTAGGGGTGTGTTGCTTCACATGAAAATTAGTCTCGGCTTCCCGCCCAACGTAACAAGGGGGCGGAGCCAAGACCTCCCACGCTGTGTGTTTGCAACAGACAGGCAGACCGAGAGAAGCTAAGCTAGGATCAGCATTCAGCCGTACATGTACGACTCAGACACAGACCAAGCAGAGAGCACACAATCATTTGTGTCTCTGTATAGTTTTACAGGCAACTGTGTGCTAGTTTCAAGTGCCGAGCTTGTACACCGAGACTATCAACCACTGAATTAACTCGAAGCTGCGATACGGCAAAACAAACATTCTCCGTGGCGTGGCAGAAACATGGCGTGGCTCCAATTGGTCCACCGTTTTTATGTTGTTCAATTTAAAAAAAAAAAAGGACTGTGTGTGTTTATATCACCCCAATATGATGGTCTATACACTATACTTACACGCATGTCTGTCCAAATAGCTTGAAAAGTAGATTTTTCACCATAGGTAACTAATTTATTTTATCTTTGCCATGATGACAGTATATAATATTTTGCAAAATACTATCTATCTAGAGTGAAGGAGTGGTGCAGTAGTAGGTCTGTTTATCTATCTATCTGTCTATCTATCCATCCATCCATCCATCCATCCATCCATCCATCCATCTATCTATCTATCTATCTATCTATCTATCTATCTATCTATCTATCTATCTATCTATCTATCTATCTATCTATCTATCTATCTATCTATCTATCTATCTATCTATCTATCTATCTATCTATCTATCTGTCTGTCTGTCTGTCTGTCTGTCTGTCTGTCTGTCTGTCTGTCTTTAATTTATACTTTCATTCTTTCATTTTATTTATGCATTCTCTCTCTATCTAACACTTTTATTCATTCATTCATTCATGCATCCCTGCCTGCATAAATAGATAGACAGAACGATAGATGGAACAATAGAAAGAATGCTGGATGGATAGATAAAAAAACGACAGACAGACAGACAGACAGACAGACAGACAGACAGACAGACAGATAGATAGATAGATAGATAGATAGATAGATAGATAGATAGATAGATAGATAGATAGATAGATAGATAGATAGATAGATAGATAGATAGATAGATAGATAGATAGATAGATAGATAGATAGATAGATAGGATAGATAGATAGATAACTGCTTATCATAACTTAAAAAATATTAACAGAAGCATCAAAAAAGCATCTCCTGCGTGTATTTGTGTATCTGAAATGAATGCATGCTAGACCGTTGGTGTATTCTGAGTGTGTGCAAGAGTTCAGAGAGAAAGAGAGACAGACTGTCAGAGAAATGAGTGACGGCTGTAGATGAGATGTTTGTAATGCGGGTCTGACCGGCGCCAGGTCCTCCATGCTGATGGGCAGCTCTCGCATGGTGAGCAGCAGGTCCAGGTGAGCGCTGAGGTTCGGGATGTTGCACATCTGAGGGAGAAACCAGAGACATCATCAAGATATGCAGAGACAAGCCTCGCAGATGCTCAGGAGCATACAGTGCAATCTTAACAGATGAAAATGTCCATGTTTCACATCAAGAATCGAAAGACAAGAGTGTGTAAAAGATTATAATATACAATTGGAGGCGTTATTTTTTTTACAAATTTTGACGAAGTTCATTCATTCATTTTTCTTCAGCTTAGTCCCTTATTTATCAAGAGTTGCCACAGCGGAATGATCTGCCAACTTATCCAGCGTATATTTTAGGTAGCATATGCCCTTTCAGCCACAACCCAGTACTGGGAAATACTTATACACACTCATTCACACACAGTCATACATTACGGCCAATTTAGTTTATTCAATTCACCTATAGCGTATGTGTTTGGGCTGTGGGGGAAACCGGAGCACCCAAAGGAAACCAACACCAACCTGGGAAGAGCATGCAAACTAGAGAACTGTGCACGTCTGAATTTTTACTCCACTTCCGCCAGGTTTTATTCCGCACCTGACCGATCCCGCCGTATGTTCAACCTTTGTTCTCTGCCCGACACGCCATATTTCCTACCCGACCTGACCGTTCCCACTAAATTTAGATTTGTTTTCCAAAATCTCATATTAAAATTGGGTAGTCGCAGAAATGCAGACCTCTAATGCAAACTCCACACAGACTTTTGACATCCAGTGGCTGAACTAAGTATTGCACTGCTGTTTCAAAACAACAAGAGCAGGGTGCCAGATTGACGACACCAACAGCAGTGTGTCTAACCGTTGAGCTAAAAGGCTGATTTAAACCCTGTTCTTAATAAAGCCAACAGCATGCGATAGAAAGAATATTCTCTACATTAAAGGAATTTTTGTCCTAGCCAACACCTGAAATTTATATTTGAGAAACAGCTTCTATTTCTTGCAGCAGAACAACAGGATAAACTGAAAATGTTTGCCTCGTGTACATCTCATATCCTTTATTGTGTTTAGTTTTAGTACAGTTTTTAGTGTTAAATGCTAAATAAAATAAACAGTTTGAATTAGAACTGTGATAAGCCAACACTAGTGATTCGGAATCTACATTTATTAATGTTAAAGTAGTTTTATTGGTATTAATCAGCTTATAAACCTTACCAGTGCAGTAAGTGCACTTTTCTTTCACTTTTTTGTTCCAGAAATCAGATAAGACAAAAACAGAATCCAAAAAATAAAGCAAACGAGTTCATACCAGGGTGAGAATGTGGTGAAATCTGAAAACGTAGTAAAAAAAAATCAGACGAAGGCTTTTCTTTTTCTGGACAGCTTTTGTAAATTGTCGGTTGGGTTTAGGGAAGTGAGCGGGCGGGCGGGTCAATTGATAAAATTGGTTGGGTTATGGGAAGGGAGGAGGGTGGGTCAACCAGCCGATTGGCCGGTCGCACAGTCAATCATTCAGTCAGTCAGACAGCAGCCTCTCGTGTGTGAACAGCGCGGGCACGAACGCCACTCGCGAGAGACATTTGAGATCTGAAAAATCGCACAAAGTGGCCTCTCGCGGATTCGCAAAAACAAAAACTGCAAAAATTTGTACATACCCGGGACGTATTTCACGGCCTCCAGAAACGTCCACGGGACTACATTTTCAGAATGAACCTGGGTTGCGAAATATAATTGGCTAAACTGGCATTAGGCAGGTTAAAGGAACCACAACAACAACAAAAAAAGCTGTATTGGCACCTAACGCACATTTTTAAAACCGAATATCTGACTGCAGCATTGTTTTTCAGATAAACAGTTAGCAAGCAAGTTTCTTAAATATTTACAAACATGTTGTTGTATTTTAATGCTTTAGATAAGTCAAACCTTACATACAGCACCTTTACATTAACTATTTAATAAATAATAATCGAAATTTGGTTTATTTATCTACATTTTGACGTTATTTTTTTTTATTTGTATTTGTGAGATTCAGTCATACACATTCAACAGATGTCATCTGAAAACCAGCCAATGATATTTGCCCTAAGGCTAGATACACACACACATATATATTTTAAGGTTAAGACATTTATATTTGACATGTTTTATGTATTATGTATCTCACATATTTGATGCATTTTAAGTGACCACCACAGCTGGAAGGGGTTTCAGTAAGACATCATTATACAGGACTCAATATTCAGCAGTGATATCTACTGAGAAATACGGAAACACCCAACATGACTTGTTTAAATCCTCAATTCTCAAGCTTTGGAAAGGACTGGTGTTCTGTAAATTTGTCCTACCTTGTCAGATTGTCCTACCTCTTATTCAAAAAGTAGGCAGCCCAATTTGTTGACACAATATGCTACCAATTAGATTTTGCTACCAGTGTAAATTTGAATGTGGAGTAGTGTGAAATGAAGCTGTAATACGGCCCTAACCTACCACAATCTCAGAACCATTCACATACAGTGTTGGTAGCATAATCTGATGGGTAGGATCAAATGTCAAGACACTGGCTCTGTGATTAATGCTTCACAAACACATGTCCAGAGTTGTTAAAATGCTTAAAGGAACTGAAGAATGAAAGGATTCTCGTATAAAACCCCTTAATCAAGTGGTTTGGTTCATTCTTAAAGTGAAGATGAAGGTTAAGAATTAAAATAAACAAGCTGTCAAACTAAATCCTCTCATGCATTTTTATGTAATGAGGATCAAATTAATTTGATGCACTTTTAGACGCATGAAAACAAGGCCATATACATAAAATCAAACCTAGCTGACTTAAGCCTGCATGTGTGTCTGTAAATGAATAAATCTATAAGAAATAGAGTATTAGAGGGCGTCACAGTGGTGCAGTGGGTCGCACTATCGCATCACAGCAAGGTCGCTGGTTCTCGACTGGGTCAATTGGCATTTCTGTGTGGAGTTTGCATGTTCTCCCTGTGTTCACATAGGTTTTCTCCGGTTTCCCCCGCAGTCCGAAGACATGTGCTATAGGTGAATTGAATAAGCTAAATTGGCCAGTGTATGAGTGTACATGCAAGAGTGTATGGGTGTTTCCCAGTACTGGGTTGCAGCTGGAAGGGCATCTGCTACATAAAACATTAACTGAATAAGTTGGCGGTTTATTCCGCTGTGGCAACGCCTTATTAATAAAGGGACTAAGCCAAAAATAAAACTAAACAATGAATAACTTGTAAATGTTAAAAGCTATTAGTTACTATGCTTTAAAGTAATTAGCAAGTAATAGAGTTAGAATGAAACGAGGGTGTTGATGCCCATTCTGACCAATCACAGATGTTTCTGCTGAGCTCCTGAACACACAGGCATTCAGCTCATGCTGATATGCTCTCTCATTGGCTGCAGCTCGTCACTACATCGGACCACACGTGGGGTTGAGTCAGCCGACTGCTCTGGAACATTTAGCATGCTAAATGTTGGATTTCCGTCTGCGAGGTGTCGGCGAGGTGTCGGCGACGCGTCAGCGAGCCTCTTTGATGTGTTGTTCAGTAGTTCACACATAAAGAGCGGCGAGCGGCGAGCACCTGCAGATTTCTTCCCGATCACAGCCCGATCTGTCGGTGAGCTCGTTAACTTCCAAATCGGGCTCAAATCAGGCTTAAAATCCTCTAGTGTGAACTAGGCTTAAGGTAAGCGGGCTGTATGCACACTTTTTAAATATGTCTATGATAATACCATGTAGGCACATTTATAGTTTTAAAACTCTTACAACAACCATAAAGTAAAACAAAACGTATTTCCTATGTAAAAAAAACGATCCAAAAGGCAGGTCGGTCTATGTGTTTTTGCGTATTTATTTGTTTATAACATATAACGTGGATTATATTATAATAATCTGAGAGAGTAAATCTTTGTTATGAACCATTTTTTCTAAAAATAAGCTTGAAAAGTTGTCTGTAGCAAGGTGGTGATGTCACAGGCGAGCATTCTGAAGGCACAGTAGCCCGTTTATAGCCTAATGTTAGCTTTTCAATTCTTGCGCTTGCATTTATGATGCAAAAAGTAATAAAAGTTGTATTTTTGTGTGAGAACTATACGGTTGGACAAAACGTGTAAGTGTAATGAAGAGTGTTTGAACACAGACCTTATTATTTGCAATCTTCATAAAGCCTATCGGAAAATCCTATAGAGATTTTAACGAGGAAACCAGTTTTATGCAAGCAGCCTAATAGCCTACAAGGTGACGGCATAGTTGCTCCACTTTAGAAGGCAAATTAACGTAATTAGGCAAATCCTTGTTTAACGTTGGTTTGTTCTGTAGACACTCAAAATAAATTACCTAAGGAGGCTATTAAAGTTGACCTCAAATAGTTTAAAACAAAACTGCTTTTATTCTAGCCGAAATAAAACACAAGACTTTCTCCAGAAGAAAAAATATAGGAAATACTGTAAAATATTCCTTGCTCTGTTAAACATAATTTGGGAAATATTTCAAAAAGAAATTTCACAGGAGGGTGAATAACAAATGTAAATGAGTAGGCGTTGTGATTTTACCTCCATCATGTACTGATCCACCACGTGCAGCTCAGCTGAGTCTCCTTTATGTGATTTATACATCTCCACGTCATCCGGAGTGGGCACGTATCTGATGAAGAGCACACAACAAATGTAAACACAGCAAAGCACTGAAACGCCTGCCCTAATTTAGGTTTACATCATCCCATCCTCTCCGGTTCATAAATACTTCATAGAGGCCCATTTTAAGCATGCACAATTCTAAAAGGATGTCACACGACCCTTGTTCCCTTTTTTTTACAGGTTGACTGCCTAGCGAGCCTATTTTCTCCTTGGAGATTGCCTCTTTTTTTTCCTTTGCATCTCTCCATCTAGTCCTCAGAATATGGTGCATGCTTTTCTGATTTCCAGTGGCCCGAGGAACAGGGGTTGATTAAAAGCCAAGTTGCAGTCAGCTTGAATAAAGTGCTCAGGTAGTTGACGCTTCGACTGTTTCTGACTCTTTGAACCCGCCCACCTTTTAAAATGGGCTGCTGTTCGGGTCATTTTAAGCGTGTTTCAAATCCACACCACACTGACTATTTCATGAGGATGTTCTGATGGAGAAACTACAGCCACCTGCCATTAATATTGCAGATATTTCGCTTGGACCATTTTGCTTAAAAGGGACACCTTTTCATAAGGTGAGATATAAATCTCTGGCTGTCAACAGACTGTGTCTGTAAAGTCCCAGCTCAAAATACTGCACAGTTCATGTGGTATAGCTTTTGCTATTAATTGAGTGAGAGTCATTACTGTGCTTGTCACTTTAAATGCAAATGAGCTGCTTCTTTCTAAAAGACATGGGCTGCGTCCGAAATCGCCTACTACTCAGTATGTACAACGTTTGAATCTGAATTTATTAGTCGACTGTTAGAAAAGTACGTTCCTTATAGTATGAATTTGAGCTGTATGCATGGAACTCAACGTACTACATTCGCCATTTTGTCATGATCAGGTGACCCATCCACGTTAGTTGCATCGCTTCTCTCCCATTCATAAATTCTCTTCTGTGGCTTTATGGGATAACATAGCATCCATCGGATGCACACTTCAGAATCTCACAGGAAAGTAGTTGGTCATCCAGGTACTTCTCGCATACTGTTTTTCAAATACTACTGGGCTCGCATACTGAGAGCACAGCCTTTAAAAGAAACCCCAGAGGCAAATGATCACTGTTACCCTTTCTTTCGAGTGCCTTGGGATGATTTTTGCTGTTTTATCATTTAGTATAGCTTTAGAAATTTGCTATTAAGTTGGGTAGTCATTTTTGTGCTTGTCACTTTGAAATGCAAATGAGCTGCTGCTTTCCACAAGTGGGCGGAGCCTTTACATGCTATTCTGACACTACAGAAACAACAAAACAAGTAAATCTCATGCAGCTGAAATGTGAAAATTACAGTAGTAGATTAAACGCTTACATGTTCAAACCAGAGTCAGATACTTGGTTGATATCTCTCACATTTTGACTTATCGCATGAGAAACAGGTAATGGAAATGACAAATTTCTAATAAAAATCCCTAAATTCACAATAAAGTTTTTATGCTAGCTTGAAGAGATTTTATACTTGTTCAAAAAAAATGACTAGCAAATACTAGACCCGTGTAGAGATTTGAGGCAGTTTTCATGTGCATTTTGTTAGTAAAAGCAGTTTTAGTAAACCTCCAGCATGTGTGTTTAGATAAAGCAGTTTACTACATAGAGTACACTGTTAAGCTACACACAAAAAAATGTTTTATTTGAATTCTGTGTTTGTAAACTTTTAGCTTAAAATACTGCAGAGATCATGTATAGCTTTCCAAATTTGCCAATATTGGGGAGATCCTTTTTGTGCTTGTCACCTTAAATGCAAATGAGCTGCTGCTTTCAACAAGAAGGCAGAGCCTTTACATGCTATTCTGACACCCCAGAAACAACAAAACAAGTGAAACTCATGCTGCCGAACATGTTCAAACCAGAGTCAGACACTGGCTGGGTTGATATATCACCGACATTTTAACTTATCGCATGAGAAATGAGTGATGGAAAGGCCAAATTTTAAATAAAATCCATAAATTCACAATAAAGCTTTTACGCTAGCTAGAAGTGGTTTTGGACTTGTGCGACTTGTGCGTGTGTCAGTAAAAGCAGTTCCAGTAAAGCTCCAGCATGTGTGTTTAGATGGAGGAGAGTTTACTTCACAGAGTCAAAGTACACGGATAAGCTATGCAAAAAATTGGTTGAAAAATGGAATTCAGCTGAATTGTCATTGATGACATTGAGATAATCATTCAACACTAACGACAGCCGTTTGTGTCACTTCTTAGTTAACTATGGCTGTTGTAAATGTGGCAGGTTAAATGACAACATATAATAACGTGGTTTTATTAAACACAGGCTCACTTGAAATATGTACCCATGGCTACATTTTTGAGAACTGAAAGATTTATACCGTGGACTATGTCTTTTTGCAGTTTGTGTTTTCTCAAATCCCCTAGAGGACACTGTGTACAATTTTTGGCAAGAAGGATTGCTTGTCGTTGAGCATAATTTATCAGCTTGACATTGACTGACTCTAATAGGCCTTCATAATTTTATTATTAATGTAGCTATACATGTCATTATAATCCATTATTAGTTTTGTTTGTCTTTTATAGATTCATTTAAAAATATATATAATTGATTTTGTTAGAGATATAATACATCCATGAAGTTATTATCGCAGAATCAAGCCTGACGGGTTGATTGGCAACCCGAAGCGGAGCCCTGTTGTACACTCTCAGAAATAAAGGCACGCAAGTTGTCACAGGGGTGGTACCTTTTCAAAAGGTACTTGTTTGTGTCTATATTGGTACCTCAAAAGTACATATTAGTACCTACAAATTTTAAGAGGAACACTTTTGTACTTTTTAGATACCAATATGTACCTTTGAGGTATTAATATGGAACTTTTAGATACAAATTTGTACCTTTTGAAAAGGTACCACCCCAGTGACAGCTCGCGTACCTTTATTTCTGAGAGTGTGTAAGACTAAAGGGCTTTATTTATTTTGCAAAAACAACCATCCTGTGTGCACTTCATCTATCTTCTTACATAACTACTTGGGCAAAAAACATGAAATTTAAACATAACATTGTTCTAAGACGAAGTTTATTAGGATTACCTACACTACACTAACCTGCGCATTATTCAGTCACAAAATGATGCCAAACTGTCAAAAATGCAAAGCTGACAGAAACGAAAATGGTTGAATGTAGCATGGACTAACCTACGTATTGTTCATTCAGAAGACATTACAAATCCTCCAAAAGCAGTCAAAAACTGCATCATGACAGACAAGCAAATCCATATGAATATGGATCCAAGTATATGGGTATGAATGTATTCCTGATGGTAACGCCCCGGGTTCAGAGGAAGGCACAGGCTCCCAAAATTATCAAAACATGTGTATTTTATTATAATTACTCGCAAGGAAGAACACTGAAAGGACATGGGGTGAAAACAAGCAACAGACAAGACATCACGAGGAAAGATTACCGGACAAGGAACTAACTGAATACAGGGACTTAAATACAAAGGAGATGATGAACGGATTACATACAGGGGTGGGACACAGGTGGAGGTGATGAACATAATGACACATGGCGGGAACTGGAACAAAGGAGCATATGGGGAAAGGTCACATGATGAAAACAAACATACACGGAAGACTGGGTGTGACATTGACAGTCATGGTGATTCGAAGTTCCCAGATGAGCCTGTGCTATTTAGAGGTTGTTATCTGGAAATAACATACCTTGAAAGGTTGTGACTGACCAGCAAATATTAAGTATTAAGCCGTGTAAAAAAAATAAATATAAACTGAATTTAAATTCATTATGAGTATTAGCATTAGGAGAACTCCTGGTGCTAAGATAAAATGTTTTGTAAATATGGATCCAGTCCCCTTTAAGACTGTATTCAGAAGTCCACGTGACTGCACTTAGATATTTGCTGTATTGGGTTTAAATAAATATAAATCTCTCAGCAGGTACATTATATTATGCCTCCTGCACACAGGTCGCCATCAGGCAGTCATGTAAGGATGCTTCTTGCAGACAAAAAATGCTAGAGAGAAAGCATTTCTCCAGTTTCCCTCAGGGCAACTCAATAGTTCCTTTTCCTCAAATACATCCGATAAAAGTTTCATAAGCGGGCTGTTCTGTTAAGAGAGCCTGGCATATGTTCTTTTATATTAGCATTAAAGAAACGTTCCTCAACATGAGCTGCTCGTGACTCTTGAGGTCTCTGTGGTCTTCATTAGATCCGCCGGTGGAGCATCTTGCAAAACTCTGTTTTATAGGGCTGTGCTCGGCCGATCTCCATCATTATATTTTCATTTATAGTTTATAAAAGGGTCATTGACAAATCACATGGACAAAAAATCTCGATGGTGCTTTGGCTGAAGTCTTAAACTTTTTAAATGTTTTCTGTGGGCTCTAATCATAAAAAGTGCATGGAGCGAGCTAATGAATATAAAATGTGACTAAAATCGCTTTAAATAATATAGCTTATCATCTCACAATGCTATTCCAAAGTTCAAAAGTTGTAAGGCTGGCAAGTACGTATGTTTTGAGAAATTATGAAAAATAATTTATAGTAAATTAAGTTTGAATAATTAATATAATTTAATTCATCAAGGATGAGTATTTGTATGATTATATTACAAGGATAATATAGTATAAACTCTGCTCATTGAAATGAAAGAATTTTGTTATTTATTAGGCATTACTGTAAATGTATCACAGTTTCAACAATATAAAGTAGCAAAAGTAATAATGCCGAGTAATAATTAAGGGTGTAATGGATCAAGATTGATCTGTGATTTGTACGGATCACCACCCACGGTTCGGAACACACATGACCCATGGAGTAATACTTTTTTTTCTTTACTTAATTTATAAAGATCGCAGAGATTTCGCCTCTCTTGTCATTTAAATCGCATGGATGAAAGCATTTAGGCTTTCCTGTAAAATATAATGATGACGGAAGAAATTAAGGTAGGTTTTTTAGGATGTGGTAGGTTATTAAAGGTGTTTTCTATCACTACTTGTTTAGCCTGCATTAATGCATTCAGTGTAAGCTGAACGATTATTCATTATAAGATCGGGCTCTCAACACCAACGCAACATAAATTATTAATGATGGTGATTTGCAAATGTTTATTAATTCTTGGAATTGCTGCTTTCAAATCTGTGTTTGAAACACGCAAAATTGAAGAAAAAGATTCAGTCTGAATCACTGATGTTTATGGTAAAGATTAAAATCACCGTCATATGCATTTAACGACGCTCAAAAATGAAAGTCTTAGGCAGCAATTGCATTATTTAACCAATAGGTGTCGACAAACAGCAATCAAAAATAAGCCACTGAATAATTCTTCAAAAATGACTATCTAGCAATGAAACATGACGTTTTATGGGTGAATAACTGAATCATTTATTTAAAATAAGACTAAAAATAAATATGGGTTGTATGAATTATGTTAGATTTATACATTTAGAGTTATCAGCAACAGTAGTAGTAAGAGAGAATTTTACAGTACTGAATATTTTACATTTATTTTTATTAGCTGAATATTTCTTGATTTTATTTTAATAAAAATAACTGGTTCTGAGTTCTGTTTGTTAAAGCCAAATGGTGCTTGCAGTACTGTTTTTGCAATAATTGGAGAGCAAATCACATTTGTCTCCTCCTTTTTTTGGCTGATCCGAAAAATGGGTCAATCCATGACTAATAAAACATAATGTGATCCGAACCGTGAGATTTGTGATCTGTTACACCATTAGTAAAAATGCTGCAAATACAGCTTATCATCACAAGAATAACATACATTTTAAACTATATTAGTGAGATCTAATTAGATTTATGGGGCTCACGGTGGTGCAGTGGGTAGCACGATCGCTTCACATGAAAAAGGTCATTGGTTTGAGGCCCGGCTGGGTCAGTTGGCATTTCTGTGTGGAGTTTGCATGTTCTTCCTGTGTTGGCGTGGGTTTCCTCCAGGTGCTCCGGATTCCCCCACAGTCCAAAGACATGCGCTATAGTTGAATTGAATAAGCTAAATTGGTGGTAAACTATGTGTGTGAGTGAGTGTGTATGGGTGTTTCCCAATGTTGGGTTGTGGCTGGAAGTGCATCTGCTTGTGTAAAACATATGCTGGATAAGTTGCCGATTCATTCCTCTGTGGCGATTCCTGATTAATAAAAGGACTAAGTCGAAAAGAAAATGAATGAATGAATGACTAACTAGATTTTATATATAATAATATTATTACCAGTATTATACTTGTAATTATTTCTACTACTACTTATAATATTCATTCATTCATTTTCTTTTCAGCTTAGCCCCTTTATTAATCAGGGGTTGCCACAGCGGAATAAACCAACTTATCCAGCACACATTTTACACAGTGAATGCCCTTCCAGCTGCAACCCAACACTTGCAAACTACTTATAATAACCATAATATATTATTAATATCATAGCAATATTATACTAATAATGAATATTGACATATTAATACAAGAAACATTATTGCAGTTTCATCTGTGATTCTAAAATAAAATAATAGTGACCATTCGACCACCTTTAAATAGCTTTAAGATCTTACTGACTCCAAACTTTTCAACAGCAGTGTATCATCGCTCAACTTGTCATGCCAACTCCCCAAAGATAAAAAAAACACTTTATAGATAACAAGCTAGAACAAGCTAAAACTTTTAAGTTATACACAAATAAAAATAAAACAAAAGCATGTACAGTTCTCCAAGGTATAAACCAAATTTAATCTAAGCACAAACATGACAAATATTTTTCTTTATAGAGGCACTAGACCAACAGAACCGAGCTTGACTTCAATTGAAATTCATGTACTGATTTACCTTACATGATATGCTCAGAATAAAGGGTAATACTTTAGTTTAGGTACCAGCTCATGCTATTAACTACTGGCTTATTACCTGCCTATTATTAAGTTATTAACTGTTCATTAGTAGTTAGTATGATCTTATTCTGCATCCCTAATCCCACCCAAAACCTTAACCCAACGTCTACCTTACTATTAAAAAAACAGCTAATTAGTAGTTTAATAAGCTAGGAGAGGTAGTTAATGGTTAATTAACATTGTGAATTGTGACCTAAACTAAAGTATTACAAAATAAAGTTCAACCAGGTGGTTGTTATTACAGAATAAAGCCTGAAAGGCTTATCAGCAGCCAAACACGAAGCAGAATACTGTTGTATAAGCCTTATTACACAGCTTCTTGTCACAAAAACTTACAAATTAGACACAAATCATTGATCCAAGTTGGAATAGGTTGTTAACTCTTTAATTAAAAGCAAAGCGGATAGAAAAAACAGCTGACTGAAGCATACTGTACTAATCTATTTTATTCAGCAACAAGATCGCCAACCTGATTTCACCAAGTAGGTCAAGTTCCTGGATTAACATCTATGTTTATTCTGGAACAACATTCCAATCAGCCAATCAGAATATTAAGGGATACGTTTACAGTTTATGTTAAGTTTAGGCTTATGGTTAGGTTTATGCACTTCTACATGATTGTTATCCAACTATAATAAAAATCAATTTATGGTTGGGTTTAGGGGTAGGGAACAGGTATAGATTACATTTTTCCAACAAAAATGATGTTCCAGGATCATCATAGATAGTTAATCTAGGATTGCATCGTACGTGCATCACAAGATGGTGCCTAACAGTCACAGACAAGCATATGTGAACGTATTCACTGATGGTCAACAAATTACAAAGTTCCCGGATGAACCTGTGTTATCAACAGTTGTTATCTGGGAATAACAAATCTTGGAATGTTGCAACTGACCAATCAGAATCAAGTATTCCAGACAGCCATGTAATTATTTCAGATAAGCGGTTTTGGATTGTTTGGTGCCATCTTGTGACTGAATAATAAGTGGATTAGTGTCCGCTCTATCCAGCGTTTTTGTTTCTGCCAGCTTTGATTTAATTAAAGAAGTAATAAACTATTACAGCTCAGAACAGCTCAGTACCTGGATGTAAGCATATGGATGTGACGTATTTACTGACGGTTAAGAAGATTCAAAGTTTCCTAGATGAGCCTGTGTTATTTAGAGGTTCCTATCTGGGAATAACACACTTCAGATTGTTGTGACAGACCAATCAGAATAGAGTATTCCAGACAGCCGTGTGATAAGGTATTTTAAAACATGGTGCACAAAAGCACAGACATTACTCTGCATGTTTACAGACCAACTATTTATCAGTCAACTAAAGCGCTACTCAAAATGATGAACTATTTTGTTGAGTGTGCATTCTGGCAGGCTGCTTTATCTCCATATCACTCTTACCTCCTGAGAGAGGTGATGTGTTCATCAGAGAGACCGCCTTCCT
This sequence comes from Danio rerio, assembly GCF_052040795.2. Classification (NCBI taxonomy): domain Eukaryota; kingdom Metazoa; phylum Chordata; class Actinopteri; order Cypriniformes; family Danionidae; genus Danio; species Danio rerio. Next base: position 41,169,422 of record NC_141043.1, on the reverse strand, counting down.
CTTCATTTATAATCAACAGTTTGTCCTTCAGCTCTTTTGGTTGCACGGGGAAACTTTTCAGGAAAATATCTGTGGGGAAAATAAAGCACACAATAAAGTTAGATTCTTTTATCAAGACAAAAAATACCCCCCCCCCACCTCCAATGAAAAACTCCAAGAGCGTGTTTTGAAGACAAAAGGGTTGTGTGCTTAATTACCTCTCTAACCGGCGAGGGCCAGATGCGTGCTGATTTGCATTATATAAAAAAATAAATAAATAAAAAAAAACGTGAATTGATGGCAAGTTCATTTTAACTAACAAACCTAGCTGTGCTGAAGCTGCAAACAGAAGGAAGGTATGAATAATGGGAGCTGTGCAGGTTTGGATAACGCTCATTAGAGCAACATATTCACACTCTGATTGAGCAGCATCGGGTTCAAGGGTGCATTTACAACCTTAAGCCGCTTTTTCCTGTTTGCACTAACATGAAAACATGAAACGTGAAACCAATTAGCATTCACTCCTCTTTGGAGAGGCTGACAGTTTTAACTCGAGCAAGAAAATCCACATCTTAGGATGAATACCATCTTCATTGTTAGAATCAAAGGAGAACATGTAGCATTTATAAAAAAAAAACAATCAGCCTCATAATCACATTGACAGACTATCAGTATTAAAGGTGTTGTAAGAAAGTTTTTGACTCTTCTAAAGCATAAAAATACCATAATATGTTTGTAGATATTTAACCCAAGCATCCCGGCCAAATCCTCTCCACCAATCAGCTGGTGTGTGGTCTGGTGCAATATGACTGCTGTCGCGTCATCCAGGTGGATGCTGCACACTGGTGGTGGATGAGGAGATTCCTCCAAATGTGTAAAGTGCTTTGAGTGTCCAGAAAAATCGCTATTTAAATAAGGAATTATTATTATTATTATTATCATTATTATGTAGTGCATAAGTGCATAGTGTGCAGTGCTTCATTTGGGACATGCAGCTAGTGTTTGAGAGTTTTGTCAATACAACTTGCCATTGCCAAGACAACATATCTTGCTAAATCCTAAATCTGTCATAAACATGATTTTCAAGAGGCCATTATAATTGTCATTAATGTTTTTCTGACTTTTTTAGATGAACAAACTGAATTTACCATTAAAACGTCTTTAAGTATCAAAACTCTTTCAAATAACAGCGTCATTGATGTTTATCTTGAAATTAACTACAGTGACCCTGAACATGTAAACTTCACACAGATATGTCAACTGACCCAGCTGGGCTCGAACCAGCTACCTTCTTGCTGTAAGGTGGCAGTGCTAACGACTGAGCCACCGTGCCACCTATTTATTAAAATGACATTTGTTAAATAAATTCTTTGCTATGGAGTAAATATTATAATGAGTAAACATTTTGATGAGACTTTTGAATAACAAAGGCATTTAACTGAGTCTCTGAAGGGGCTGTTCCTCAAGGAGCTTTAAATTCTATACAAAAGCACTAACATATAATTTCGTCCTTGTGCTTTTATGTGCCACTTTAATAAAATTATATGGTTTTGCCTTATTTCTGAAGTGCATGATTGCACTGAACAACAGCTCCGAGCTGTAGGCACATTAACTAGGGCTTCAGCTTAGCACCAACCAAACCCCTCGCTCAACTTTTCAAGCTGTAATTACAGCTCCAATCATGGGTTCATCATTAGAAATGTATTTTTTAATATAAAAATGAAACATCCTTATGGGTGGTACATGTATAGCAAAACAACAAATTCAAATACATTGAAATGGTGGACGATGATTGCACTTTCTGCTTCATTTATAAAGACTTTGGATCCATTATTGTTCAAGGACTGGACTCAAGAGGTGCTTTCACTTCAAATCCATTAGCTACGGCTCTTTATAACGTCTGAAAGATCATTAAAAATGAGAGCGTACATATATAGTGGGTCCAAAAGTTCGAGACCATTAGTGAAAATGTAGTTTCACACCCTAAAAAAAATCATTACAAATGTATTATGTTGTTACAGTATTCAACAACACATCATTATTCACCATTTTTAAAGGTATCAAAAGCATCTTGTAATTCATGGTTAAAGTTCTGACCTTCTATACAAAGTTCGCATGTCTAGTAACACAAAACAGCAGAATATAATTAGTACTTATTTACTTGTATCATAAATCTTCCTGCTTAAATGTTCTTGAAAGGTTCTTCATTTAATAATGGCATGCACTTGAAAGTGAGGCCAGCTAGCGAAGTGCTACGCATGTAAACCTCACTTCTCTGACCACTTATGGTGCTCTAGCAACAGAAGCTAGAGGTCATGGCCTTTAGCCTCCTTGTCAGAGCAACCAACTCGCATACATAGAATCACCGGTTCAATCCCAGATTATTGCAGTAGGACCGGTGGGTTACATGTGTGGGCTCGTCCGGGATGGGAGTGAGGGTGTAACAGAGGCCAGCTAGCAAAGTGCTATGCAGGTAAACCTCACTCCACTGACCTCAAAAGGTGCTCAAGCGACAGACACTAGAGTCCATGGACTTTAGCCTCCTTGTTAGAGCAACTGACTCACACGCAATGAATCGCTGGTTTGATCCCGGCTCAGATTGGGTTGGGTGCAGTAGAACTAGTTCATCACACAAGGGGGCTCGTCCGGGATAGGTAAGGTTTAGGGGGGTGAGTGTAACGGAGGCCAGCTAGCGAAGTGCTATGCAGGTAAACCTCCCTCCTTTGACCTCAATAGGTGCTCTAGCGACAGACACTAGAGGCCATGGACTTTAGCCTCTTTGTTAGAGCAACCGACTCCTATACAAGAAATTGCTGGTTCGATTCCAGCTCAGAGCAAGTTGGGTGCAGTTGTACTGGTGGGTTACACAATCAAGGTCAAAAAACACTTTTCACATAATATACATTACAGCAAGTGGTCATTTCTCACTAACCATGCTTATTTTTTTGCCGTTTTAGCAGTAGGGCTAAATATGAAATCACAATACAATTTTCATTACAGCCAATATCGATAATCATCACTATATAAATATCAAATTATTTCAAGTTTAAAGGCAGATTTTTGCTTCTGAGTGACTTTAACCTACAATGTTATTGTCAGACCATTACAATAATGTTAAACATTTATATCATAATAACCGGTAAAATCACACATATCTGGTTACTATTATAATTGTATGAAAAAACATTAGCTTGATCATGTTAAATAAACTCTACTGTACAAATCGTCACCTAAGAATTATAAGGTTCTATCTGACATTTTTCAAAATTGAGTTATTGACATATTCTTACACCCTCTGCCAATGCATTGATCAAATGAACAGTTGGACGTGCAAAAACTTTCTTTAGTTAAACAAAGAGTAAACTGAAGTCATTGTGTTTGGGAACAGAAATGAGGTTCTCAAGGTGAATGCGTACCTTGGTCCTAAGGGTCAAACAACCAAAAATAAGGTCAAGAATCTTGGTGTGATTCTGGAGTCAGAAATGAGTTTTAGTAGTCATGTCAAAGCAATAGGTAAATCAGCATATTATCATCTCAAAAACATTGCAAGAATTAGATGCTTTGCTTCCAGTGAGGACTTGGAGAAACTTGTTCAAGCTTTTATCACCAGCAGATTGGATTACTGTAATGGACATCTTATTCTTGTTTATGTAAAGCACGTTGAATTACCATTGTGTATAAAATGTGCTACAGTATATAAATAAAGTTGCCTTATCTTGCCTTGCCTCACACTGTTAAAATGCTGGAACACGCAATCGATTTGTGTTGGAACAACATAAAGAAATTAAGTTAAAATAAAAATTAAATTTTTATTAAGTGGATCGAACATAAAACAATCGAGTACAACACCATTTCATCTGGTTTTAAATTAACGCCAAAGACGACTTTTCACACATGCTTGGATGATCTTTTTGCCACTTATCCACATAATGGTAATAATAAAGTCACACTCAGCTAATAAACAGTCTACAGTTGCTCGTTTCACATGACAAATCCACTAGAGGGCGCAAATCTACTAAATGCACAATGGAGTCTCCTTAAAAATCCTGAAACTTAGATTAGTTTCTATATAACTTAAAACAAGTCTCAAACTTTCAGTCATACCACACAAATGATATCCTAAGACATCAGTGACGATAATCTAAGAGGAGATAAAAAAAAATGCTAAAGCCTTTTCTCCTAGTATTACAGTATTTTATGTGAAAGCTCAATAAGATGTCTAAAACTCTGCTCAGATTTTCCGAGAAACCCATTAAAAGTAACAGATTTCAGGTCTCAGGTGAAATGTAAGAGCAACCTCTGAGCAATAAAACTTCTGGATAAAAGTGACGGCACTAATGATGGCTGTATGGCTGTATTAAAAGCCTCAACTGAGTCCTCAAAAGTATCCGGCAGCAAATTAGCCTTTGAGTTTGTCATATTATTAGGACATACCCTTTGCTAAATGATATCAAGACAGAAAATAAGTAGTCATAATGAGCATAATGGATCTGTTGTAAAACACAGTGAGGCATCTAAACAGACAGCAGTATGGTGGTCGAGAGAGCTTAACGTGCTGCAATTTAAGGGTGCTTTCACACTCGGTTCAATTGCCTAGACCAAACTCAAGTTCGATTGTCGGTCCCTTGCCACCTTCTTGGTTGGTTTGTGTTCACACCGGCTTTTTTCCTTCTGAACCCCGGTATGTTTGTATCACCAAGCTGCTGTTTTGTGCTAGGTGACTGCCACGAAAGCAAAGGGCCAAAATGGAGACGTCCGCATATTATTGCCATTCTATTTATTTTGTTACCAGAACCAAAATACAGAAAGCCACTTGCGTCTATCTGCTGCAAAAAAATAAAAATAAATAATAATAATAAAAAAACATTAAAAACATTTTGCATATAACGCAATGTATACAAAAGCCATTTTTGGTTCACTGTTTGCGCTGGGTCAGTCCCGCTTGTCAACAAGGTAGGTGATAAGCAGACACACACATGAACAAAGTTATGAAAACTATAGTTTGTTGTACAGTTGGCGGTTCACTTCCATTATTTGGTACAATTGCATTCATATCAGAGGTGAACCCAGAGTTTGTACGAACCGTACGCCAGACTATCTCTTTCAGGCGCACTCGGGTACGATTTACGGGTGCACACCCAAGTACAGAAGACATGTTCACTCTACTAAACGTACCACACTTTGACGTCAAGCGAATATGGGTGTGGACCAAAAGTGTTAGTGTGAAAGCTAAGGGTGTCAAAATTAATTGTTTCTTCGGTGCACCGCGATGCAGACGTGGACAATTCGGTTTCAGTTCAGTAATTATCATAACCGGTTATTATGTACTGACGTCATTTATCTCATTTGCGCTATGTCTCCGTAGCTTACTATGGCAAGGGAGGCGAGCTGGACAGTCTTTCACTGACACTTACAGCAGAAGCCCCTACTTCACTGCAATTGAGGATATGAAAGTGCTCCTTTTCTCTCTCTCTTTCTCTCGCCCATTTGACCTGCTGGCGTGACTTTTCCTCTCCTCTCGGCTGTTGCAGCGATACTTATGGATACAGACACAAGCGCGTGTGTGCAGAGTTTTCTCCAACGCGTCTATCATGGATCAGCTGTGATCGCGGCTGCTTTTTATCAGTGTTTATCAGCCCCAGAGCATTAGAGTCAATCACAGCCTATTCTCATTCTGTTGAGCGCATGACCAATAATAGGGGTGTAAGAACGAACTCACTAGAAAGGGCTCAGAAAGCAAGATATTTATATTAGTTTATTTGCTATAAATGCTCATGTTGTTCTGTGCATGTATTTGAGTTTTTAAAGGTACAGTTTATATATCTGACTGTTTGTATTAAAGGACAAAGATGTATTAGAAATAGTATATAAATATAAATATATTTGTACATTTTAATACAAGAATTGCTGTGATGTGAAGAAAATATAAAACTGTGTATGGAAAGCATCGCCAGTGCATCATGATGCACCAAGATATCAAATTGAACCTCATAATCGATATCATGATAATCGTAACCGAACCAAACCGTGAGACCAGTGTAGGTTCACACCTCTAGTGAAATCACCCTAAGAAAACACATGCAATTACAAAAAACTTCAACAAATTGATAAAAGATCTTCATCCATTTGACAGCACATGTATTGCAACTCGTCACAATGCAAACACATTTTTAAAAAACGCACTGCATTTTCTCACAACACAAACAATTTACAAAAACTTGCTGTTTTTTCTCACAACACTTGCAAATAGCACGGAACCTAACGGAAATGTTTCAAGGAGACCCTCAAATGTGACGGACCCAGCAATTTAAGTTATGGTTATTTAGTTCAGATAACATTAATAGTTCAATAATGTCTGGAAAATGATTTTAAAAATGTTTTAAAACCAAGAGTACAGACATTTTTAATGTTCTGAAAAGATTCGAAAATGTCTCCAAATCTTAACAGAAGCAATTGCAAATCTGTTCTGAGAACTAATTTTTGTTTTTAATAGCAAAATTGTTTTTATTTTGTTTAGCATTTCTCACTTTGCCTTCTTTAGAATTTCCTAGTTATAAAGTGAAGGTAAAACAAAAAATACACACCAACCAGTTGTGTGTATAATTGGCCTCTTGGCTATAACAGATCTAATTAAGGCTGTCAGTGAAAATCAACTAGACGTCTAGATATTAAAAACACTGATTAGACTTTACATGTGCAGTCATTCAACTGTGCACTGCAAAAAAAATGCTTGTCTTACATAAAATGTATTGCCTTGTTTCTAGTCCAAATATCAAAATAACTTTTAAATCAAGAAGCAATTTCTAAACAAGCACAAACTTTTAAACTTTTATTTAACATATTAATTATATATTTTATACATAAAGTTAAAATTAAGAAAGTTTTTCCATAAACAAACAAAACAATCTGCCACTGGGGTAAGCAAAAATGTCAAAAGCAGGGGTGCCCAAACTTTTTCTTATAAACAGCCAAAAAACAAACTTGATTGAGGCTAGTGGACCGAAGGTAAATATAGTTACCATGGGTAATTTCCTCATTTATTAAGTAAATATTTAAAAATAACTTGAAACATTGCCATATATCAACTAATAAAGTGCATATATATATATATATATATATATATATATATATATATATATATATATATATATATATATATATATATATATATATATATATATATTTATTTATTTATTTATAATTTTTTTTTTACATTGAACTTATTACAGTAAAAACAAAAACAATCTCATAATCAAATGAAGTTCCACAAGTTTTTGTCTTGACTTGCTCACCGATGTCTTCTGCTTAGTCCAGTGACAGTGTTTACATTTTATAAAATCTGACAATGTCTAATTAAAACCATTAATTCCAGTTTGCTGTAGCTCATTAATAAAACAAATAAAAATGGTCACATCAAATTAGAAATGAAGATCTCTGATGAAGGCATTTTACCCTCTTTACCCTCTTCACCTGCTTAGCCCATTGGCAGATTATTTTGCTTGAGTTTGCTTAAACTCATTTTAGTATATAATTTCTTAAAACATGACAATATTTTGCTTGTATAGAAAATGCTTCTTGATTTAAGTATTAAGTATAAGATATTCTGACTAGAAACGAGACCAAAACTCCAATTAAGAAAAGCATTTGTTGCACTGTGTATTAGTTTAGATTTGGACTATTCTCAGAAGTCTATTCTCACTGATTCGCTGATTGTTTTAGCCAAGAAGTCTATGTTTAGATGTCAACTAGACTTCTTTTAAACACAAAATAAATGCTGACTGTAGACCAGGAGTGCCCAAACTTTTTCACATAATGGGCCAAAAAACAAGTATCATTATGAGCCGTGGGCCGAATGTAAATATGTAACTATATTACATTAAAGTTGCTATGGGTAGTTTCCTAATTTATTTTATAATATTTAAAAATGAAAAAAAAATTCTAATCGTATTATTAGAGTATAACTTCTAAAATGATAACTTATTGCAATAACAACATAATATGGGAGTTTAAGCTGAATCTGTCTTTGTCCTGATTTGCTCACCAAAGTCTCTGCATTGTCCTCTATCCATCAGGTATGTACATTTAAACTAAATCTGATTAATTTACAATATTTAAATGAAACATTTAACTTTAATTAGTTTTTAACAATAAAGCAAACAAAAGATTACAATAGATTTGAAAAGACAATCTCTAAACAATCCCCATCAACCTCCCTCTCTTCTCAGAAGGGATGGTGGGTCAAATCAAAGGTTACTAGTTTGTTCTAGACACTCTGAACAAATCTAATAATGACCATTCAGACCACTAAATTACAAAAACAATCCCTCCGAGCTATGATCTCCTAATCATTTTGTTTATTTTTCCATTTGAGGGGTGGTAAAGTTTAACCAAAACTATACTACTTACAAACGAAAACCCAATTCACCTGAGACAAGTTGAAATGCGCAATCCCATAAATCCTCCATCACTATTTTTCAGAGCAACTTTAAGCTGTGTCTGCTACAGTGCGTCTGTGGAATAAATATATGGAATAATGAAGGCATAACATCTCTAACCTTCACTATGCAATGCAATGCTATGCTTCAGATACATAAACAATGCATTTTATAATACAGATATAGTAGATGTGCATGCGATGGGCATGCCACAACCGAAGAGCTCAATCACCCGACAATTCTCTATCCTTTTTCATGCAGTCGGGGGAGTTTTCTGCCTGAGTTATTACTGATCAACATGCAATATTCATCTGAGGAGGCATTATCATTTTGCCGAGCTCTGTAGCCCTTTGCCCCTTCGTGTTAGGCTGGCTGAGAGATAAATTGCCTGGGGGTTGCTCTGGGCCCTGATTGCCTACCGCCGCAACTTGTCAGAGACACAGGGATGAGGAAGAGGACACTTGGAAGGGAAGAGAAAGCTGACGCACAGGCTAGTAGGGTGCCATGCATTTTTCATACGCCTCCCTAATTGAGGCACCTGTGTTAGAAACTCACAGCTGTTTGCTGCTGCTGCTGTCTTCATTGTTCAGATTTACAGATTCAGATTCACTCGCTTTTGAAATCCGATCTCTTTTCTTCTTGAGCTGACGAGGCCTTGGTTTACTTCTTTGTGAAGGGCTTAGGTGAAAATTAAAAATAAAATGTGAAGTTTGTCGAACATGTTTTCATGGAAAAACTCTTAATGACTTTTTAAGTGCATTTTAGATAGTCCAAGAGACACAAACATTTAGCTTTTATTTCTACAACCCTAAATCAGAAAAAGTCGGGACAGTATGGAAAATGCAACTAAAAAGAAAGTAGTGATTTCTAAACTTATTTTGACTTTTTAAACATACTTTGATTCCATTGCAGACAATAAAAAAACATTATTTAATATGCTCCTCATGATTTTTTATTATTATTTTTTTCAAAATAAACACATATTCAAATTTTTGTTCTTGCGACACATTTTAAAAAACAGTTGGAACAGTATAGAGCTGAAGATCTTTGCCTGAACCCAATGGGACCCTACGGGTTCGGGTAGGTTCGGGTTTATTTTCTGGCTGGGCTTGGCTTGCACAGTAAACGAACAGTCATGTGATGCATTTCGATTAGCGCGAGAAAGTAATTAAATCATTTGTTACAACATTAAATTCCCTCCCTGCAAAGGTGAAACAAAAGATGACAGAGAAGTCAAAAAGAAAGAAATTTGACTGTGGTCAAGCCAGCCACCAGTTCAGAAAGAACCTGTCATTCTAGCCGCAAAGGTATTTCGGCGGTCGCTCATACACTGCGTACTACGGTAGGGCGCTAAACAGCACAGCAAGCTGACAGGGAAGGTGACGAGGCCACTCGCTACATTGAAACTGCTGTCATGGAAAATTAAATGAATGTTCTTGGTTGGTAAAAGATGAACAAACAATCCTACTAAAAAGTCCAGGTCAGAACTGTGCATCTCGGCCTAGAGCAGCAGCAGTGAAAGGGTGTTCAGTGCTACAGGACGCACCATCCTGAGCGCAGGACTGCGCTAAAACCCATTTACAGTGGATTCAATGTTCCTCCACAAAAAACACCTAGCCTAATCTTGGTGAGTACATTTTTTAATTATAAATAAATATTAATTAAGCCACAAAATCATAATGTAGACACAGTATATAGGCTTATGTTGGCATTAGGCTTTTCTTTTAATATTCAGCTTCATTGTCGCCTTAATTATAGATTGTGAAGAGAATTGCTGAAACAAATCGCGCAGAGCCTTTATCTTAATTTTGTTATTGCCAAATACCCGTCATAATTTTGAATTTATTTTAATTTAATTTATTAGGAAAGACTTATTTTTTATTGGTTTGTTGGCCAATTTAAAGGCTAAGTGTAGCCTATGTACCCAGGCTTATTTAGAGTGCTGAGATGTTAAGACGTTACAGAGGACTTATTTAATTTCTTTGTTCTAACTTCCAAGAGGCCTTTAGTCTATGTTTGTTACTAATAAATTATGTTAAAACATATAAATGACTCATTCTTGAAAAAAGGCAATAGAGCTGTGTGCCTGTGCACATTTGAATAATGTCGGGCTATAAATGGGTTCGGGCTTATAAAGCTGTCAATCAAAATGTAGCTGTCGGGCTCGGGCCGAATTCCGATTACAGCTCTAGAACAGTAAAGCATTTACTACTTTGCAATGTTGCCATTCCTTTGCACAACACTTAATGGACATTTAGGGACTGAAGACACCAAGTGATGAAGTGTTTCAGGTGTAATTTTGTCCCATTCTTCCTGTAAACAAGTCTTAAGGTGGGCAACAGATTCACTCCCTTTTGAAATATGATATTTTTACTGGGTGAGCTGACTTGGTGAGCTGATCAGATTCACTCCCTTTTGAAATCTGATCTTTTTACTTGGTGAGCTGACGGTGCCTTGGTTTATTTCTTTGTGAACTGCTTAGGTGAAATTTTTTTAAAAAGTGCAGTTTGCCAAACATGTTTTCAAGGAAAAGTCAACTTTGAATGAAGTTTTAAGTGCATTTTAGACAGTACAAGACACACAAAAAAATTATAAGAATATGGATTTAGATTTACTTTGTTTTGAAATCAAATCTTTTTTTCTTCATAGGCAGACGAGGCCTTGGTTTACTGATCTGTGAAGCTCTGAAAAAAAAAATGTTATTGAAATTCTTTGAAAATGCTTCTAGAAAGTGCTTTGGTAGAAAAAAACTAAAACTTGAACTTCATAAAAAATGCTTTCAGAGAAAATGCTTTAAATGCATTTTAGCAGAGTCCCTTTAAGGCAAGTCATTTCACTCGGCAGCCATCTTTGAAACGCCTCTCGGGCATGCAAGTGAAGAGAAGTTCCTATCTCTCTGAATGGGGAAACATCAATTTCTCTGTGTGTAAGCTTACTGTTAAACTTCATAGCTGGATTCATTAACAAAATGTAACCACTATATCTAACATCATGTTTGTAAACTCAAACAGAAAACTCAAGTTTTTTAGGTTGCCCAAGCTAATGCACACTCGAAGGTAACAAATTCATCACATCAACCTCCTTTATGGCTGTTCCTGAAGGATACCATTGGACATCATCCTGTCAACCAAACTACCCATGTAGCAAAGAAAACTGGCGCTTGGCATAAAGCTGGCACAGCAGGCATTCATCCGGCACTGGCATACAGCATGCACTGGGTTTGACAGAGGTGGAACCGTCTTTAAGGCGGCACACAAGACTTGGGCCAGAAGTCAAATGTAGTATTTGGCCCAGATGTTAAATGTTGATATGTGGGTCACGCAAGTTTGGCCTATCATGACCACAATTTAAAATCCATTTAAAGTATTTTTGAGTAAAGAAAAAATTCAACCAATCCAGTTGCTTCGAGTAGAAGCACACCCATAGTGTGCTTAAAGCACAAGGCTTTATGAGTTTATCAATTTGATTGCAGTGATGACACAACAACATAACTATATATGTAAATAGTCCAGTTCAGGCCCATTGATTATTGCCTTGGCTGAGACTTGGCCTAGATATTGTCCATGTTTGGCCTTTGTCTGGAAGCCAGACTTGATCCAGTCATGTACCATAATTCATTGCGGTATGTGGGCCAAGCAAAAGCTGATTGTCTGGGCCAGAGAAATATTGCTATGTAACTTCCCAGGTAGGAAAAGATTCTGGCCCAGATTTGGCATAAAGCTAGATCAGCAGGCATTCATTCGGCACTGGCATACAGCATTTGGGCCAAACATGGCCAGGGTTTAACAGAAGTGGCACTGTCTTTAAGGTGGCACATAAGGCTTGGGCCAGTTGTCAGGTGTAGCATTTGGCCCAAGTGTTAAAAATTTATATGTGGGCCACATAAGTTTGGCCTATCTTGACCCACATTTTAAATACATTTTAATTATTTTTGAGTTTAGAAAAAATTCTACCAATCCAGTTGCTTCGAGAAAAAGCATGCCCTTAGCACAATGAGTATGTGGCCCAACTGTTAAAAATTGATATTCGGGCCACATAAGTTTGGCCTATCGTGACCAACATTCATTCATTCATTCATTTTCTTGTCGGCTTAGTCCCTTTATCAATCCGGGGTCGCCACAGCGGAATGAACCGCCAACTTATCCAGCAAGTTTTTACGCAGCGGATGCCCTTCCAGCCGCAACCCATCTCTGGGAAACATCCACACACACACTCATACACTACAAACAATTTAACTTACCAGATTCACCTGTACCGCATGTCTTTGGACTGTGGGGGAAACCGGAGCACCCGGAGGAAACCCACGCAAAGGCAAACTCCACTACCTACTGCGCCACTGCCTCGCCCTCTTGATCAACAATTTAAATACATTTAAATTATTTTTGAGTAAAGAAAAGAATTCAACCACTTCGGTTGCTGTGAGAAAAAGCACACCCATAGTGTGCCTAAAGCACAATGCTTCATGGGTTTAACAATTTCATTGCAGTCGTGACAAACCAACATATCTGGCCCAGTTCAGGCCCATGGGTTATTGCCTTGGCTGAGACTTGGCCCAGATATTGTCCATGTTTGGCCCTTGTCAGGAAGCCAGACTTGGTCCAGTCATGTACCGTAATTAACTGCAGCATGTGGGCCAAGCAAAAGCTGGTTGTGTGGGCCAGAGCTGGGCCAGAGAAATATTGCTATGTGGGTACTGTAACATACCAGGTAGCAAAGAATTCTGGCCCAGTTTTGGCATAAAGCTAGCACAGCCGGCATTCATTCGGCACTGTGGGAAACATGGCCGGGGTTTGCCAGAAGTGGCACCATCTTTAAGGCGAATCTTGGGCCAGATGTCAGATGTAGTATTTGGCCCAGATTTAAAATACATTTTAATTATTTTTGAGTATAGAAAAAAATAAATAAATTTGACCAACCCGATCGCTTCGAGAAAAAGCATGCCCATAGCATGCCTAAAGCACAATGTTTCATGCAGGGTTGATTCATTTCATTGCAGTGATCACACACCAACATATCTGGCCCAGTTCATGTCCAGTTATGGGTTATTAACTTGTTTGAGACTTGGCTCAGGTACAGTAGGGTCTATATTTGGCCCTTGTCTGGAAGCCAGACTTGGTCCAGTCATGTTCTGTAATTCACTGCAACACGTGGGCCAAGCAAAAGCTAATTATGTGGGCCAGAGCTGGGCCAGAGAAATATTGCTTTTGTTTTTATTATTGATTTGTCACCAATCCTGGTCCTGGAGGGCCGGTTTCCCTGCAGGGTTTAGCTCCATCTTGCCTCAACACACCTGCCTGGATGTTTCAAGTATACCTTGTAAGACCTTGATTAGCTTGTTCAGGTGTGTTTGATTAGGGTTAGAGATAAAAATCTGCAGGACACCGGCCCTCCAGGAACAAGTTTGATGACCACTGCTTTATGGGCACTGTAGCAATCAATGACTTACATGTTACACAATGTCATCCTCTAAAAAAAAAAAAAAAAAAAAGAGTGTCTGTTCTAGCTGGACTTCCTCCTGCTGGCAAGTCCTCTTCCAAAATATCATTATTCAGATTTACAGATTCAGATTTGCTTGCTTTTGAAATCCCATCTCTTTTCTTCCTGAGCAGACGAGGCCTTGATTTAGGTCTCTGTGAATTGCTTGAATAAAAAACTAAAAAGTGAAATTCGTAAAAATAAATAGCTTTCTTGAAACGTCTCTGAATGAGGTTTCAAGCGACGGGAACTTGTGCTTGTTTTATTGTTGGAATCCAACATCCGAGCACAATGGCCTCAATGTGTTTGTATCATTTCTAGGGATGCTTGAAATATTAATACAGTAGGAGAGATCACAAAAACCTACTTTTAATATTTAAAAAATCAAGTAAAAAGTGAAGAGCAACAAAAAAACAAGCAAAATTACGCACAAATAAACAAGCTCAAAGTGTACGCTTCCTCTGAAGAGCTTAAGAGAACATCAACACGCTTATTATCCACAACAGAGCTTGGTTTCTGGGAAACATGCATCACAAAGAGTTGTTTTCAACAGAACACTTGAAGCCAAGTGTGATGAATCAACATATTTTATGCTTGAGCATCACTCGGAGGGCACAGGATTGTTGCAGTAACTTTTTGTTTTGCTGCAATTTCTCAGCAGCGCACCTGTCAGGTTGATGCAACACTGCCACCTAGTTGTAGCTTTCAGAGATGTGTTCTCTGATGTGTTCAGATTCATCTGGCTGAGATATTTTCTGGGGTGGTTTTTGAGAGTTTGTTCTGTCTAGCCTTGATATTTTCAAAGGCAAATCCTGTAAGCAGGAGGGTTAAAATAAAATGCACTACTGTAGTTTCCTTTTAAAAAATGTAGTTTAAGTAAAACTTATAATTTCAGTGATCAATATCAGGTATTTGATTATGTATACACTATTATAGTAATTTTTATCTGCTTTTATTCAATATATCTTAATTATATATGTTAATTAAATATATTTTATGTAAAATATATTATTTTTAGGTTTTATTGTCAAATAAGCTTTTTAATATATTTTTTAAAATATAATTTCGTTTGAATTTAAGAATTTAATTGACATTTTTATTAGATTGTTTGTTCTGTTATTTATTTCACTTAATTTTGTTAGTATAGCTTTAGATTTAGCAATTAAAATGATTTTTAATTTCAGTTAGGTAAGGAAATTTACAATTCTATTTTTGTTTATTTATTTTTATAATTTTTTATGTAATTTGAATTGAATAATTTAATTGACACTTTTATTTAACTTTTACCTTTATATTTAGCAACTAAAACTGGTTTTGATTTCAGCCGGATGCTAAGGCAATGTCTTATTTTATTTAATAGTTTTGTATTTCATACTACAGTATTTGATTGTATTTTATTTCTATCAACAATTCATTTCAAAAACTGAATCTGAAGTACTTTATCTTTAATTAAAAACAACGCAGGGAGGCACGGTGGCTCAGCGGTAAGAACTGTCGCTTCACAGCAGGAAGGTTTCTGGTTCGAGTCCCTGCTGGGCCAGTTGGCATTTCCGTGTGGAGTTTGCATGTTCTCCTCGTGTTGGCGTGGGTTTACTCCGGGTGCGCCGATTTCCCCAACAGTCTAAAGACTAGCACAATAGGTGAATTAAATAAACTAAATTGACCATAGTGTATTCGTGTGAATGTCCAAGTGTGTGAGTGTTTCCCAGTACTGGGTTGCAGCTGGAAGGGCATCTGCTGTGCAAAGCATATGCTGGATATGCTGCGCACTTGTCATTTATTTTCTAGGTTTTCATGCAGAAGCAGTTTGTTTCCAGCTTTAAATATTGTTTTGATTTTCAATGTGTGAATTAGACTTTTTGGCTCAACTGTGTGTATTCTCAAAAACAAATCCAAAAACATTGAAACTACATTCATACATTACAAACTTCTAGAACTAGAATCTTCTAAGTAGGCTAAAAGGATTCTATCTCTTTGTAATCTGCCAGCTCCATTTCTAACTGCTTTAAAACTGCTGTATTTTGTTTTAGAAACCTGTATTGTGAGGAAGGATAACAATACTAACAGTGAGTTTAGCCTGTAATAAAACAGCACTAATAAATAAATAACCGCAAGAAGCAATTCTCTCCTACAGAGTAATCAGTGTTGTTGTCTGCGAACAAGCTTGCTTTTCAACTCAGACTGTTGTCCAACTTTAGAATCTATGTGACAACTAAACTATGTGTGAGTTGTTTTTGTCAGATGTATTGTTATTCAAAGTCAATCTGCCAGAGGTTTTTAATGGTCCCTTTTCTGTTTCTGCTCTAATCCTCCCACAGAGATCAATAAACCACCCACTATGACCGATTCCACCAGTCCAGCAACAAATACAGCATTTATAAGCAGACACAGCCTGACATTTCTCTTCAGACAACAACAGAAGGCAGAGATCCTTTAACTTTAAAGGAATAGTTCAACTACAAGGAAAATCTGTCAACATTTAATCTCCATTTAAAGCTGTTATGGCTATTTCTGTATTTCATGGCTTTTTTTTATCAACCATTGCACATTTCAAAGGACAAATCCACTAGTCGGCGCTGTTTACATTTGTGCAATTCTGAAATATGCTACGCAGACCATATCACACAAACGCAGGTATTTTTATAAAAGAAGTTTTCCTCCGTACTCAGTTCACATGACAACACCAAAATGCACTGTTTCAACCAACAGACTGCGATAATGACACTTCTATGCTGGATTCACACCATACGGGGAATTCATTTTAGTAGTAGATTGCATACAAGTCAATGCAGGTAGGCAAAAAAAGGTAGATTACGGTCTCGCTGTGTGAAAGAAGCAAATTATGCAATGTGTTTGCTGCGAACATGTGGAATTTACTTCATTTTTGTTTGGACAAGATCGAAACTGTGTGGAAAAAAAGCGCAGTCTTTTATATAATAAGAGAAATAAGAGAAAGTCTTATTTGTTTTATTTTTTAAGATGAAAAAACGACAGTATATCAGTGTAGCAAAGTTGCAGTGATTTTTATTCTCTCTTTTATTGTTTACCCTTTTCAAATGCATGATTTGTTTTAAGCAACAGTAAAACATGGCTGCTCTTTAAAAAAAAAAAAAAGTGTAGTGTAAAACATGTTGCTTTTTTTAACATGTAATTTTTTTTAAATATCATATTGCACATTGAATATTGCAATATTTAGCAATATTATTATTAATATATTATTATTATTATTATTATTATTATTATTATTAATATTAATATTTAGCATTATTATTTAGTAAATCATAGCTGCTCAATCTCAAAAATTGTATTGTAAAAATATAGTATCACTTACCAAATATCATATTATTTAGCTCTACTATTACTATTATTATTATTATCTTAATTATTATTATTATTATTATCAAGATAAATTTTTAAATATAGTATCGCATATCAAATATCGCATTTTTTTGCAATATTATTGTTATTTAGCATTATTTAGCATTATTATTTAAACATGGCTGCTTAATTTCAGAAATTGTAGTAAAAATATAGTATCACCTATAAAATATTGCATTATTCAGATCATATGTTATTATTATTATTATTATTTAGCATTATTATTTAGAAAACATGGCTGTTCAATTTTAAAAATTGTAGTGTAAAAATATAGCATCGCTTATCGAATATCGCATTGTTATTATTATTATTTAGAATTATTTAGAATTATTTAGCAATATTATTTAGAAACTGTAGTGTAAAACATTTTAAAACATGTTGGTTAAAACATTTTTTAAATATAGTATTTCATATTGAATATCGCATTATTTAGCAACATTATTATCAATATTTAGCATTATCATTTAGCAAAACATGGCTGCTCAATATCAAAAATTGTAGTGTAAAAATATAGTATGGCTTATCGAATATCGCTTTATTTAGCTCTATTATTATTATTATTATTTAGCATTATTACTTAGAAATTGGGGTGTAAAACAATGTAAAACATGTTGGTGAAAACATTATCTTTAAATATAGCATCACATATAATTTATTACATTATCTAGCAATAGTATTATTATTATTATTATTATTATTATTAAGCATATTATTTAGTAAAACATGGCTGCTCAATTTAAAAAATTGTAGTGAAAATATTTAGTATCGCTTATCAAATATAATTGATTTTTCTCTATTATTATTATTATTATTATTATTTAGAATTATTATTTAGAAATTGTGGTGTAAAACATCGTAAAACATGTTGGTTCAATTTTTTTTGTTTTCAATATTGTATCGCACATCAAACATTGCATTATTTAGCAATATTATTATTATTATTTAGCATTATTTAGCATTATTATTTAGTAAAACTGGCTGCTTACTTAAAAAAAAAATTGTAGTGTTAAAATAAAGTATCGCTTATCGAATATCACATTATTTAGCTTTATTATTATTATTATTATTATTATTATTTAGCATTATTTAGCAATATTATTTATAAATTGTACTGTAAAGCATCAAGTTAACAAAACAAACTTTTTTTTTTTAATATAGTATCGCATATCGAATATCTCCATATTTATCACACTATCACATTTGTCTTTAATATTGCACAGCCCTAAATTTCACAGATTGTTTACAGCTTAAAAGACGTTACTTCCACAATTTACTTTAAGCATCATGGACATAGCAATAATGTGGATATTATGACCATTATTAAGCATTTGGCAGCTTGCATGGTCAAAACATTGTCATTTTGGATTAAAATATGGATCTATGGATACATAGAGTTGTGTGGTACACTGTAAAAATTGCTGGGTTCCACATGATTCTTTCATGTTGTCCCAACACAAATGTATTAAGTTAACTTAATCAATTTAGCAAATTTAAGTGGATTAAACATAAAACAATTAAGTTGCCCCCCCCCCCCCCCCCAAAAAAAAAATGTAAGAATTGGATTGTTTTAACTTAATTTACCTAAGTAGTTTGAACAAGCAGCAAAAGTCATTTTGTGACTGTACTTACTGAAATTGTGGGCGATCTTTGAATTCAGCATGATTTCTATAGTACTGTTGGACTCCAAGCTGCCACTGTTGACCGTCTCTTTTACTCCAAACAGCTCGAACAGGCGCAAGGTGTCAATTTCAATCTTCCTGAGGCTTCTGCGGGACCACATTGACTTCTCAATCTGCAAAGGCAGGGAACAGTCAATACCTCCATTATTTTCTATGCTATTATGTCATATCAAAAAACTGCCTTAACTGCAAGTCATCTTCAGGAGGCAGAAAAACCATCACATATTAGCACTATTTCATTGATGAAAGGGCCACGCTGCGCATGCAATAGGGAATACTGAATGACTATTTTAGTCTGAATATATAAGCAAGCGAAATCATCACACACGTTTAACAAAAATGAGGCCCTGCAGGGGCTTTCTTGCACCAAAACTAAGGTCTCGGAAATAATGTGAGGCTTTGAAATGACTTTAAGCATATTATTTATTAAATATTGTGCAGTATAACCAGTACATACAACAGCAAATATTCAAAATGCACTTAATTGTCGTGTGATCCCATTTATTGTTTAATAACAAAGTTATTTTGCATTTTAACACATTTTTGTTTTAACTTTTAATTTGCAGCAATGGAAATAATATATAAATACACTTTTTATTTTTTGAATTAGAGTGGCACGGTGGCTCAGTGGTTAGCACCATCGCCTCCTAGCAAGAAGGTTGCTGGTTGGAGTCCCGGCTGGACCAGTTGGCTTTTCTGTGTAGAGTTTGCATGTTCTCACCGTCAGGGGCAGACTTAGTGATTTTGGGGCTCTAAGCAACTCCAGGTATGAGGCCCTAGCACTGAAACTCAAAACATTCTCTTTCTCTATAGATATTTTTTCTTCTAAAGTTTCTTTATTTGATTTTTTTCGTAAATAAACTGCACGTTAAAAAATATATTTTAAGTGGAATCTTTATCTCATGATGTAAAATGAAATGCAATCAATTAATAAATAAAAAAGCCAAGTTCACAAACTATATGTGGGGTAAATTAACCATATTTGTGATTTTAATATATTTGCATGTGCGGTATGGAAGGAACGTTCCACTATTCATGGGGGACCCAGGTTTTTAAAAGAAGTTATAATGTTAAAATCTTAATGATTATAGATTTTACAACATGCAAAAGAAAATTAATAAAAGAGCTATATGATTAATTTAGGCTTCTTGGCATTGTTTGGGGCACCCTAATACCCCGGGGCCGTCAGTGACTGCTTACCTTAAGTCTGCAACTGCTCCCTGTGTTGGCGTGGGTTTCCTCCGGGTGCTCCGGTTTTACCCACAGTTCAAACACATGTGCTATAGTGAATTAAATAAACCCAATTAGCTGTAGTGTGTGTATGAGTGTAAATTAGTGTGTATGGGTATTTCCCAGTACTGGGTTATGAATATAAGGTTTAAAACATATGCTGGAATAGTTGGCGGTTCATTCCGCTCTGGCGACCCCTGATAAATAATAAACTAAACCGAAGAAAAATTAATGAATGAATTATTGAAATAAGTATTAATGTAATTTTTTTTATTAGGTTAAGAAAAATGAGCCACCATCACATTTTTATTCATCGTATTAAGCAATGAACAATAAAAAATGATGACTTAAGATACTGAAGACCAGTTTGTAAGTCAAGTGCTTCTTTGAGGTTTCCGCCTGGATTTTGCCTACCCAAATTTAGAAGCTTCCTAAATCCACATGCACAGGTGTTTGGTATCATTTGAAAGAAAACCCTTTGCATTTTCATAAAACACTGTTGAAAGGGATTAAAAATAACTTTATATGTTGTCTATGTTATAATTAACCCCTGCAAAAAAAGGCACTTTTTTTGTTATCTCAAATTTGAAAATGTACCTGTGGTACTCTGTGTAGTCTAGGTTGCTGTAATTAATTTTAGTGGTTGCTGCACGTCATAATCTATGCAAAAGTTATTGGATTTCAACTGATGAGATAACTTATGAGGGTGTTAGGCCAGGTCAGACCTTTAAAATTTAAAGAATGCGGAAGCAAATTACATCACAGACCCGTTACCGGGTACGCAGAGTTTATGAGGTCTTTTTGTTAAATGTTCTACAGGGTGGGCGATTTATATGGACACACCTTAATAAAATGGGAATTGTTGGCTATATTAACGTCCTGTTTGTGGCACATTAGTATATGTGAGGGGGCAAACTTTTCAAAATGGGTGGTGATCATGGTAAACATTTTAAAGACGGCCATCTTGGATCCAACTTTTGTTTTTTCAATAGAAAGAGGGTCATTTGACACATTAAACTTATTGGGAATTTCACAAGAAAAGCAATGGTGTGCTTGGTTTAACGTTACTTTATTCTTTCATAAGTTGTTTACAACTTTCTGACTACTTATAAAATGTGTTGAATGTGCTGACCATTGTGTTGGACTGTCATTGCAACCCTCTTCCCACAATCTTTACACACTGATAGCAACACCGCAGGAGAAATGCTAGCACAGGCTTCTAGTATTCATAGCTTTAGGTGCTGCACATCTTGTATCGTCACACCAAAGACAATTGCCCTTAGATGACCCCAAAAATAAAAGTCTAAGGGGGTCAGATCAGGAGACCTTGAAGGCCATTCAACTGGCCCACGATGACCAATCCACTGTTCAGGAAACTGTTCATCTAGGAATGCTTGGTCCTGACACCCATAATGTGGTGGTGCACCATCTTGCTGGAAAAACTCAGGGAACGTGCCAGCTTCAGTGCATAAGGAGGGAAACACATCATCATGTAGCAACTTCAAATATCCAGAGGCTTTGAGGTTTCCATTGATGAAGAATGGCCCCACTATCTTTGTTGTCAATGAGGTGAACGTACAAGATGTGCAGCACCTGAAACTATAGATTCTGGAAGCCTATGCAGTATCTGTATTAAGTTTGATGGGTCAGATGACCTTCTTCCTTTTAAAAAAACAAAAGTTGGATCTAAGATGGCCAACTTCTGAATGGCCACCATAGTCACCACCCATCTTGAAAAGTTTGCCCCCTCACATACACAAACAGGACAATAATATCACCAACCATTACCATTTTATTAAGGTGTGTCCATATAAATGGCCCACCCTGTATATGCACATACACAAAAACTAAATTTGATGTATTTTCATCATGTTCTAAATGTGAAATTCACAGAAATATCACAATAACGGTGTTGTGAAAATATTGGTTTATCATAAATATTTTAAAGAAATGAATGAGATACGAGTATTAACATGCTACAAAGCCTTTTAGAGTATCCTGCCAGAGGAAGAGACATCACTTGGAGCAAGTCATATGCTTTTTCTATAAGTGCTTTACAGATTGTTTTCCCTTTTTAAAATCGATGTAACAGAGTTGACCAGAATCTGTGTTTTATAACTGAAAATACAAAGGCGGCACGGTGGCTCAGTGGTTAGCACTGTCATTTCACAGCAAGAAAGTTGCTGGTTCGAGTCCTGGCTGGGCCAGTTGCCATTTCTGTGTGAAGTTTGCATGTTCTCCCCGTGTTTTCCCCACAGTCCAAAGAAATGCGCTATAGGTGAATTGAATAAGCTAAATTGGCCACAGTGTATGTGTGTGAATGAGAGTGTATGGGTGTTTCCCAATGCTGGGTTAGAGCTGGAAGTCAATGATATGCCTAATTACCCTTACCTTAACCTAATTAACCTAGTTAAACCTTTAAATTTAGAAATGGTTTGAAAAAAATCCCTCCGTTAAACAGATATTGGGCAAAAAAATATACAGGGGGGCTAACAATTCAGGAGAGCTAAAAACTCGGAGTTCAATTGTATATACATGGCTAGTCTAAATCGCTGGTCAGACCTAAAATCTGGAGCTCCAAGATAAAAGAGGTCAACAAGAACAGATACCTTATCCTGAGCCACCAGGTCCCAGTGAAAAGCCTTTGTCCTCTCTGAAAGCTGATTGGATTTGATGGGCAGTGGAGGGGGCAAAGGAGCAGGGGGGGCAGGCGGGGCAGGCGGGGCAGACGGTACAGGCGATGCAGGCCCTAGCACTGCTCCTGATGCTACAGGTGATGCCGGAGGCAACAAAATTGGCAAAGTGGGAGGCGATGTTGAACATGCAGCCGCCGGTGGTGTTAAGGGCAGTGCTACAGATCTGCAGAATGTGGAGCGGTTTGGCTTTCGAGGTGGTTTTGGTGCCTCCAGTGGTTCCAGCGGCTCTGGTGTTGTTGGTAGGGCTGGGTGCACAGCTGTGGGTGTTCTGGGTAATCGTGGTCTCTGTGAAGGCGGCACCGGTGGAGGCTCATGGTTGTTCTGAGTCTTACTTTCTGGCTCGGTTACATTGATAAAGTCACTGTCAGGGGCTTCGTAGAAGTCTTCAAATTGTGATTTTCGTTTCCAGTCCACACACAGTTCTCTGATGGCTTTCATCCAGGAATCTCGCTCATTCATTAAGGCCTCTGGGGTGGTCATGTGCTCGCTTTTCGGGATCCGAAACCTAACAAGGATATATATATATATATATATATATATATATATATATATATATATATATATATATATATATATATATATATATATATATATATATATATATTAGTGCTGTCAATCGATTAAAAAAGATGCAGATGCATTATCATTCATACAACAATTAATATACTTATGATGCAAATATTTCATAGGAGAATCCAGTATTGTTTGCAATCGTGTGAGTGTGTGTTAATAAATAGTGCAGGCAAAAATAAATCACCATTAATTGCATCTAAAATAAAAGTTTGTTTTGACATAATTTACTGTACTGTGTATGCTTATTACAGCACAGGATCATTGTCCATACGCTTATTTCACGCAGCCGCCATTTTAAAGAACCAAAGCGAGGCTGCGGTGGGAAGAAACCTGGAAGTATTGGAACAGCACTGTAAACATGGCTGTAACATGCTGTGTACTACAAACCTCCAGCTGTTGCCGAGATTTCAAAATGCAGAAATGGTGTAACCATCTCTTTAATATTATTCAGTAGGTTTATTTTAAACAATAAAAGCAATTTAGCATCAAACAAGATCACAATCTCAGTGATACGCTTAAGTGTCCTCCAAGGCTTCAGCTCATGGCACTAGTTAAACACTGTGAGGACGCTTTCCTGCTTCAGCCTATGTAACCCGGTGAGTGATAAAACACTGCAGTCCTCTGCAGCACACCCTCGTGTTGTCTGTAGTAGTGTTGTTCTGGTACTGAAGTTTTAAACCCGGCTATTTCCCGCTAACATGGAAGCAACGATGAGCGCGGATGACTCAACTGATCTTCACGGCTTCGCGCTTCAGTCTCTGTGTATCTGTGTTTGGTTTGCACTCAGTTTACCGCTCTTCACCCAGTGCAAACACGGATACACGGACTGAAGCGCGAAGCAGCCGTCAAGATCAGTCGAGTCATCAGTATTGACCTTATTCTAAAATTGTCTTAGAACTTCCGATTCAGTCGCCTATGGGAGAAATGACTAGGAATAATAAATGGCAGAAAATGGCCAAACTACTCGTTTAACAAACAAATGTTTGCATGACTACACAGACCAAGTAGCATAATATAATAAGAAAATATTAAATTGCAACATCAAGCAGCGTAACGAGCAGTTGTTAACGTCAAAAAATGAATGGAAGTGAATGTGACCGGAAGTCGCTAGACAAAAAGATTCAAATGGCAGCGCCCACTCGACAGCTGAGAATAAGGTGAACACAGCGGTGGGTGAACTGATGACCTTCTCTGCCAATCACAATCATTTCTGTTGAACATGTGAACACAATGGCAAATCAGCGGTGTTTTAAGAAAGCCATCAACAGTGCCTTAAATGTTAGAGCGAAATTACCGGTTTTTCTTTTAATTAAGTATTGTGCCAAGTCTAATATAGTGAAAGAATCAGTTTATTAACTTGAGTTTGATAAATGGCATTTAAAACGTGCATTTGGGAAAGAAAACGTTAGCTAACTAGTGCCATTTCCCTTAACTTAGCTGAAAATGAGCTCTGATATCCCTTTCTACACTCACCATTCATTCAGAACGGACCTTCGGGCCACCCGGATGGCGGAGAAATTATACATTTGTGTCACTTTATCTTCGCTGATAAGATATACAGCCAAGTACACAACATTCCTATGCAACTCCCAATGATACTTCCGGGTTTCTTCCCACCGCAGCCTCGATTTCGCTTTTGAAAATGGCGGCTGCGTTAAATCAGTCTATATGTAGGCCCGAACTACAAAACCAAATTTTAAGAAATTTTAGTTTTAAACTAATGAGGTTTGGAAATCGGTGAATGCAGATAATCATGAAACGGAGATTATTTCTTAGACTATAATTGTACAACCAAAATTTTTTAAACGTTGCATCCCTTGTGTGACCTATAGTTTGGTTTATTTAAGAACTCAAGAATGTTGAAATGTTTGTAAGGTAAAACGAGACAAAAAATACTGAGGAAGTAAAACATTTTTATGACTATTTTTAGCCCGATCGAGGATCAAGGAAGTCAGTGAAACAGTATTTGACACACAGGAAGTCATTCTTGTCTTTCCTATTATAAACATAGTACCTGATATTAACACTTAGAATGTATGATCCTGTTTTACATCCCTAATCCAACCCAAACTTAACTACTAAATTGCTGACCATTAAAAAGCAGCTAATTAGTAGTTTATTGAGCTTAATGTCTTAGTTATTGTCTTGTTAATAGCGTAAATTATACATTTATGACTATTTTTAACCCGATCGAGAATCAAGGAAGTCAGTAAAATGGTGTTTGACTCACAGGAAATCATTCTTGTCGTTGCGCAGCATGAAGGTGTCAATGGTGCAGGGGGTGTCCACCCTGACCATACCATCCGAGAGATGGATGATAAGAGCCGTCCCGTCGCCCCCAGCACACCTGACGCCCTCCACACTGTCATAAATGTCTGAGATCTGCCAAATGTACTCGCTGGAGGTGTCTGCATTACTGCTGGCAGGTTGATGAGCGATGGGATACAGGGTCAGCTGACCCGTCTGCAGATGAGCTTCGTATCTAAGAGTGAGGAATAAGAATACATTTTACACATTGTATGTAGGGATTTTAAAACTTAATTCTCAAAGTGCTTCATGTTTAAATTTATACAATTTCAGGTATCAGTAAAAGTGAAAGCATTTTAAATACTAAAACACACACTAGAGACGCACACCTCACAGATAGGCGAATATAGACGGGTCAAACATTAAAGAAGACCTATTATGCTCATTTTTAGAAGACGTCAAATAAGTCTCTGATGTAACTAGAGTGTGTATGGGAGGTTTCATCTCAAAACACCACACAGATTATTTCTTACACCTTTTTGAAACTGCTCCTTTTATGCTTTGATCCTAACTGTGCAGTTTTGGTGACTGACGCTTTAAATTCAAATGAGATTTTCAAAAGAGGGCGGAGCTACAAATGCCTGTGTGTCAGCATAGTGGTAGATTCAAAAAGAATACTGATGTCCTATACTAATGAGGGAGAGATAAACACTAAAAGGTGGGGCTTTCCCCCTCTGATGACACATACAAAGGGAGAATGTCAATAAAAGCGTCTCTGCAGACTATTTTTATGAAGTGTTATTATAAAAAATAAAATTAATATAATTGAAGTTGGTGATATTCACAGACTGTTGCCAAACAACTGTGTTTAAACCCTTATTAAAAGTGATTTTTGCATAATAGCTCCCCTTTAAATTAGAGTCGAATATTAATCCAAGTTCTTTCTTTACTTGCCCAATTACCCTAACCTGCCTAGTTAACCTAATTAACCTAGTTAAGCCTTTTAAATGTCATTTTAGCTGTATAGAAGTGTCTAGAAAACTATCTAGTCAAATATTATTTACTGTCATCATGGCAAAGATAAAATAAATTAATTATTATAAATTAGTTATTAAAGCTATTATGTTCAGAAATGTGCTGAAAAAATATTCTCTCTGTTAAACAGAAATTTGGGGAAAAAATAAACATGGGGGCTAATAAGATTGTTTGCTTTTTTACAATAAAAATATGTCAATAAAGAGACATATGCAATGGTGTAGCTGATAATAATAATAATAATATATTATATAATATAATGTTTCCTATATATGATCTTTTTGAAGCATATGATATTTTATAATGTTTTATGTTAAAAAAACAAGGTTTAAGAAAAGAAAATTTTTAGAACAAATGTAACAGACCGCATTAGTGAGTAAGCACCATCTCAATTTTAATTTGGCCTAAAGCAGATCCTTTTTAGCGATTGCAGATTTGCAGCACAAGTTCCAGTCTAACTAGTATAACACCTTCTGGTTTGAGAAGAACTAGACAGGCATAGTAAAACATATTCTCATACTTCTTCCATTTGAACGACGCCAGTCCTCCCCTCTGCAGTAAAAGGTGACCCTCTTTAAGGTTGTCTGGAGGTAAGTTTGAGGTTTCTACATCCAGCGTGCCATTCTCAGGTGGGCTGTATATGTTATTGTAGATGATCTGATTCACCAGCTGCGTGATCTAAAAGTGAGATGCATCAACGATGAGTCTTTATTATCAAAAGTCAACAACAAGTGGTCAAGTATTTTATTTTAAAGTGCATCT
Organism: Danio rerio; assembly: GCF_052040795.2. Taxonomy (NCBI): domain Eukaryota; kingdom Metazoa; phylum Chordata; class Actinopteri; order Cypriniformes; family Danionidae; genus Danio; species Danio rerio. The sequence continues at coordinate 41,141,933 of NC_141043.1, read as the reverse complement.
ATGATGAAAATGATCTTTTGTAGGCTGTTTGGACAGATCTGTGTGCAGGTATAGTGTGTCCACAGTCATATTTGAGTGATATAAACCCAAAAAGTCTTCTTTTTTTATTTCCTGAGGTTAAAATAGTATACAAATCCCATGGATTTTGAGGCCACCGCAATGTGATGTAGGAGTGCGTTTTCCCTGCCCACCGAATTGATTGACAGTTGCCATGTTTCTATAATAACATGTAGGGATGTTCAGATCCGATCATGTGATCGGAAATTGGGCCTGATATCACGGTTTCAGACTCAATCTGAATTGGACGTTACCACCCAATAAGGATTTGAATATATATTTAATCATCTGGCAAAGAGTAGAAATTCAATTCAGATATCTCACCTTCTGCTTGTCCTCCAAAGACGCAGCTTCCAGCTCATAGTCAGGTCGCCCTCTGAAGGAAATGGAGAACCTGGTACCTGGAGCATCATGGCAATTTTTCACGTCCGAAAAAAGGAGCTGCCGCTTGACGATGCCTTTCTCGATGCTGCACAACAGTCTTGTGCTGAAATCAATCTGAAGCAGAAACGCATTCGCTAAATGTGAAGCCCTCAATCATAACTTAGAGTACTATTTAAGGGATAGGCTACCCCAAAAAAGAAAATGCACCATTAATGCAATCAATGTATTTAAAACTGTACAAAATAAGTGACCATTTTTTACCTTTTTCTCAGGACAAATTCTAATCGATTGTCAATATTCATTCATTCATTTTCCTGTCGGCTTAGTCCCTTTATTAATCCGAGGTCGCCACAGCGGAATGAACCATTAACTTATCCAGCAAGTTTTTACGCAGCGGATGCCCTTCCAGCCGCAACCCATCAATGGGAAACATCCACACACATATTCACACACACACACACACTCATACACTACGGACAATTTAGCCAACCCAATTCACCTGTACCGCATGACTGTACCGCATGTCTGGGGGAAACCGGAGCACCCGGAGGAAACCCACACGAAGGCAACATGCAAACTCCACACAGAAACGGCAACTGAGCCGAGGTTCGAACCACCGACCCAGCAACCTTCTTGCTGTGAGGCGACAGCACTACCTACTGCGCCACTGCCTCGCCCTTATTGTCAATATTATTATAGTTAAAATAAGTTTTAAAAAAATTGAATTGATTCCAAGGATATTATTGCTCCATCCAGTTGTTATTTGATGCATTAGATTCTTTCATATTTAGAACAGTTTTTAAAAATATTTTTTATTGTTTTTTTTATAAATTTATAGTCCTTGGTGTGAACAGGCCTTTAAGAAAAAACAAGCCCCAAAATCAAAAATGTCCTGTTAATTTATATACACTGAGGTCATTCAAGATATGGAGACAACACATTCTTTCACACATACAAGCTTAGTCCCTTTATCAATCTGGGGTCGCCACAGCTCAATGAACCGCCAACTTATCCACCATATGTTTTACACAGCGGATGCCCTTCCAGCCGCAATCCATCACTGGGAAGCACCCATACACATACATACACTACGGACAATCAGCTATACCACATGTCTTCGGACTGTGGGGGAAACCGGAGCACCCGGAGAAAACCCACGTCAACCCGGGAAGAACATGCAAACTCCACACAGAAATGCCAACTGACCCAGCCTGGGCTCGAACCAGCGACCTTCTTGCTGTGAGGCGATCATGCTACTCACTGCACCACCGTGATGCGCTTACACATTTCCCAAGTGAAAAAAAGTTTTCCAACGTATTGGACAGCAGTTTTAATAACTAATATTTTAATAACTAAGTTCATCAAGGAAGTAATAGAACACTTGACAAATAAAGCCTTTTTTTTTATACAACAAAAAAATAATGTGAAGCAAATACCTTGCAGAGGACCCACAGAAAAATAATAAACAAAAAGTGTCACCTAACTATACTCAAATATAACTATAACCCTCACAAAATAACTGAAATAAAAATACAATACTTAACTTTAACTTAAATAACTAACTCTCGAACTTTATAAAAATAAAAAACAGGAGAAAATATTTACAAAAATAAAGTGTTTTATCTAGATACTAGATTTTGCAAGATAGTAGTATTCAGCTTAAAGTGCAATTTAAAGACTTAACTAGGTTAATTAGGTTAACTAGACAAGTTAGGTTAATTAGGCAAGTCATTGAACAAAAGTTGTTTGTTCTGTAGCCAATCGAATAATAATATTGACCATAGCTGCTCACAGAATTTGAAGGAGAAATTGCAAAAGGCACAAAATAAATTTGTACGAATAATTTTAAAAATGCATCCTAGAGCACATTTGCACAAAGAGTCTTTTAATAAATTAGGTATGTTAACTGTTAGTAATAGAGTGTGTTTTTTAAAACTGGGAATGGTGCGTAAAATGTTTAATAATGTGGTTCCTAGTTATTTGATGAACTATTTTCAAATGGTGAGGCAACAGCATTCATACAGTACTAGGGGTTGGGATTTTAATATTTGTTTATTTAAATTTAGAAGTTTAGTGGGGAAAAATATGTTTTTATATACAAGTGCAATCATGTGGAACAAACTACCAAAATCAATCAAGGAAATAAAAGATTTAAGGTTGTTCAAAAAAGCTATCAAAAGACGGTTGTTTGATGAGGATAATTAGTTTGCATGGTGGACGAGGATGTTTTAATTTATATGTTACTTGAGTGTGAATAGGTTTGCGGCTGGAAGGCCATTAGCTGTGTAGAACATGTGCTGGATAAGTTGACTGTTCGTACCGCTGTGGCGACTGTTTGTTTTATTCTTCATTAGTATTTTGAAGCCATACATTGTTTTTATTTAAAAGAGGACAACAATGGAAATAAGCCCAGGGCTTTATTGTGTTTTTATCCTCGACAGCTTTTTTAACAAAGTGTATGGAATACTTTTTGTACAGTTTGTCTAAATTCTTTTAAATAAAATTCAATTCAATCCAATTCAGTTTTACATTTTGCTTTTTTAGATTTTAATACAGGCAAACTAAATAAGACTATATATATATATATATATATATATATATATATATATATATATATATATATATATATGGATAGTTATAGAACTGTGTGTGTGTGTGTGTGTGTGTGTGTGTATATATATATATATATATATATATATATATATATATATATATATATATATATATATACAGTTGAAGTCTGAATTATTAGCCTCCCTGAATTATTAGCCCAATTTATTTTTTTTCGCCAATTTCTGTTTAACGGAGAGAAGATCTTTCTCAACACATAATGGTTTTAATAACTCATTTCTAATAATTGATTTATTTTATCGTTGTAATGATGACAGTTAAAAATATTTTACTAGTCATTTTTCAAGACACTTCTATACAGCTTAAAGTGACATTTAAAGGCTTAACTAGGTTAATTAGGTGAACTAGGCAGGTTAGGGTAATTAAGCAAGATATTGTACAATGATGGTTTGTTCTGTAGACCAGGGGTTCCCAAACTTTTCAGCCCGCGACCCCCAAAATGACAACGCCAGTGACTCATGACCCCCAATATTCTCTGAGGTGGTGGTTATAAATACAGAAACCTTGTATGCAATGACGCGCACAAACACACCAATAGACCCAAGTCTATTCTTTGTTTTTTTATGTATGTCAGTGCTGTAAATGGGCTAGAAAGTTTAACCTGGTGTTACAAAATCTGCTGCATCTGACAGTATTGTTGTGTCTTTAGTATAATGTAACTACCCGAGAAGTCGCAATCCAATAGAACTAGTAACTATAAGCTACTATAGTAACTATATAGTTTATAGTAACTATAAACGACTATTTTTTTCTCTTCAGTAGGTTATTGATAAAATACAGTAAGTCTTAAGGTTTAATAAAAATTAATAGATTTTTGAAAATCAACAGGCGACCCCCCTTCATTGTCCCGCGACCCCTCGGGGGGTCCCGACCCCCACTTTGAGAACCTCTGCTGTAGACTATCGAAAACAAAAATAGCTTGAAGGGGCTAATAATTTTGACCTTAAAATGTTTTTTTTTTTAAAATAAAAACTGCTTTTATTCCAGACAAAATAAAACAAATGAGATTTTCTCCAGAAGAAAAAATATTATCAGAAATACTGTGAAAATTTCTTTGCTCTGTTAAACATAATTTGGCAAATATTTTAAAAAAAAGTAAACAATTAAAAGGGGGCTAATATTTCTGATTTCCACTGTATATTTAGCTCTGGTTATCACTGGGTGTGTTTAGAGCTGTTCAGTGTGTGGACAACCACCTGCAAAACTCGTTTCTGCCATAAATAGCGGTTGAACTTGCGGACACTGAAGTTATACTGCGACGGCTCTTTTTCCTGAAACAGAAACATCAATGACAATGTTGAACAATGGATTCAAGAAATAACTGATAATACTTCCTCAATGCAAAATGTCAGCTTACAAAACTCATTCGGGGGTTGCTTAAAATCACCATAGACACTTGCACTAAATATTAGAGCCCCTCCCACAAAGACTGGTTTAACAACAAACCATTTCCTTGACAAGAACTATGTGCATAAACATACCAGACACTTTATGACTTCATAAAAAAAAAAATATGTTAGCAAATAAGATTGAATTTTGCAAAGCAGTGCTTTCATTTAAAGACATGTTTAAAAGACGTATGGCAGGGATGTCCAAACTCAGTCCTGGAGGGCCAGTGTCCTGCTGAGTTTAGCTCCAACATGCTTCAACACATCTGCCAGAAAGTTTCTAGTATGTCTAGTAAGAGCTTGATTAGCTTCAGGTGTGTTTGATTAGGGTTGAAGCTAAACTCTCTAAGACACCGGCCCTCCAGGACCGAGTTTGGAAATCCCTGACATATGGTGATTATATCTTTTTTTATATATGTCATTGCACTGCAGTGTTTCTCGAATTGCATTGTGATTTTGTTTCTGGCTCACTGTGGATCTTTTCATGAGTTTTAAACTGAACTCATACTTCACCTCGATCTCAAAGTTCTTCTGTTTGTGCATTTTGCCGCTTCTCGCCTGATTCAGAGCTTCATCAATACTCATTTTCCCAGACTTTACCAAGTTCATTATATTCAGCTGCATTGCATTGCTGAGCTGTAAAAAACAACGAGAAATCAAATTAAAGACTGAGATTACTCTCAACATAAGCACATGCTGTAATATTGTTTGACTAGTGACTACAGTAAACTCGCTTACAATAGACTGTTGAAATGAGGAAGTTCTGATCTATTTTTTTTTCACTGAAACATCACTATAATATAGTTTATGCTTACTTGCATGATTCTCAAACAATTTTACACATTTGTGTGTTAAATGCAAAAAAAAAATGCACTTTATAGAGTCCTACCAATCTGGACATCCATATGAAAAAAAACCTATAGTCATTTAAACCAAATATTGTTTTTGAACCATATTATACTAATGATATTAATAGTATTCCTTACATTATTTTATATAGCACCTTTTCTGGACACTCAAAGTGCTTTACACATTGGGGGGAATCTCCTCATCCACCACCAGTGTGCAGCATCTACCTGGACGACATGACAGCAGCCATATTGCGCCAGATCACAAACCACACACCCTACTCTTTTTCAAAGGGCATCCTGGGATTTTTAACGACCACAGAGAGTCAGGGCCTCGGTTTAACATCTCATCCGAAAGACTCTGAGCAGTACAGAGTCCCCCTCTCCATGTGAGAGTTGCAGAGAGCTAGCTATTAGTATAATACTAATATATTCTATATTATTTACTGTAAATATTCTAGTGTTTACAACAGTTAATGAATGCCACAGCATAGTGCAGTATTAACCAACCCAGGCTCATTCTGAAAATGTACCACTATATAGATTTCTAGAGAGCGCCAAATACGTTCCAAGTTTTTCTGCAGTTTTTTTTTTTTCGCGAATCCACCACTGTGTATGCTTTTTGAGTTATCAATTATCTCCAGCGAGTGCCATTCACGCCTGCTGTTCTCACGTAAATCCACTAGAGGCTGCTGTTGACTGACTGATCAACTGACCCACCCTCCATCTTCCCTAAGCCCAACCAACAGTGTTTTCAAAACCAACGATTGGTCCAACAGTTTTAAAAAGCAGTCCAGGAAAAGAAAAGCCCTCGCCTGCTTTATCATCACGTTTTCAGATTTTACAGCATTCTCACCCTGTTATTTACTATTGGCTTCTGTTTTCGTCTTTCCCACTTTCTGGAACCGTTCTTCACCAGACTCAAACCCTGTTGTTGATGTCAACTTCTCTCTGTGTCTTAAGTGTGCTGAAAACATGACGAGCTACTGAACAAACTGATAACAGCAGAAAAGTCGTCCATACAGAGGTATGTGGTCAGCTGGTAGCGCGAAAAGGAACGTCATACCACCCCGTAGCATTTGTTTTAAAAACAGTACAGCTGCGTCCCAAATCGCATACTTATGCACTATTCTACACCATTTTGTAGTATAAATAGTGTTAGTAGCGTGTTCACACTGAAAACTCTAAAAGTAATAAGTGCACTTTAAATACCCGGATGATGCACTCATTCAGCCGCTAAAATGAAGTGTGTAATGATGGACACTTCACGCACTCAACGACCGCAGGTTTGCTTACGTAGCAGAAGGGGCTGAGCTATCGGGCACACATGTTGGATTACTTTATTTATTTTGGATGGTGAAAGCAAAATTCTCCTATGAGAGTGATTATAGCGCATCCCGATGGTGAATGCGGCAATAGTCACGGCAGGTATTATTTGATAAATCGGTCGTTTATTTCACTGATTTGGCAACCGTCAAACGTCATCAAGGAAACTGTTTGAATTTCCGCCTATTAAAAAAACATTAGTGTGCCATTTGGGACGCCACTACATACATATACTATTCTGTTGAGTGTGTAAGTGCATAGTGCATGAGTGCATAGTGTATGGTGTGCCATTTGGGACGCAGCTTATGTACTTCTGGCTACATAATTTGCAATCTCCAGAAATGTATATAGGGCTACATTTTCAGAATGAGCCTATGGTGGTATTAACCACTGTGAACTGCTAACTGTAATAAATACTGTAGTATACTTTAATTTTTACTACAGTAAACTGTGGTGTATTCTAATATAATGTATCCTATAGTACTAGAATGCTGTAGTACTGGGTCATTTGTTTATATTGCTATAGTTGTTGGAATACCATATCAACATTACCAATCACAATAACAGATTCATTCATTTTCTTAGTTACTATAACCGTAAGGTTTTGTTTAAAAATATTAAATAATTTACTCTATTCCACTTTATATTAAGTTACCTTAACTACTATGTACTTACATTAAAATATAAATACAATATACTGTTAATAATGCATTGCAGAACACTTCTGATTCTATTAGGGTGGGGTTTGAGTTGGGTTAGAGACAGGTTTGGGGGTATGTTTGCGGTTGGGTTAAGGTAAGATGGTCAACAGTGTAATTATCAATATAATTACAGAAACCAATTACAGATGTAATTACATGCAGGCATTTAATCAAGCATACTAAAAATGTAAATACATGTATTTACACAATAAGTACACTGTAACAAATTATTAATGTCAATGTGAGTTCATATTAGTTGAGGCCACTTGATATAAATAGGAACCATATAAATTACTAAAGTATTTTTCTTTCATGTGGGAATGAATGCATGACATTCCTTTGTTAAGGACAGAGAGAAAACAGATTAATTTACAACATTATAATCATTTACAAGATAGTAAAATTTGTTTGAATGATTTATTAGTCATTTTATTGTACGTATTAAACGGTTCATAGTAACAGTTAACCATATTTTCACTAAATATTTGTATAATAGCCGTATATTAATAAATACGTGCGCTTACCTGAGGGACATGCTGTTTTCTGTGATCCATTTGTCCGATCATCGAGTGTTGTCAAAGAGTACACAGGTTTGCACTTAACATTGCAGACGTCTGAAAAGGGGTGTGTTTGTGTGAGAGAACTTGTTGTTATACTCGTATTGCATGTGTGTACTTGGCAACTTCCTTAAATGCGGCTTACCTGAAAGATAAAACAAGAAAAAGATGAAGTCATACACCTGCAGCCTTTATCAGACTTCTCATCTTTCTGTGTGACAAAAAAAAAATGTCAGTCTCTCAGGTAGAATCATCAACTAGATTATGTATAATGTCTTTATCTGTTGTTTACCTGATAATCAGATTAATAGATAGACTATTCTTACATTTTCGGAGTAAAATTGAACACATTTGAGTGTTGTAAAACTGTTGTTCAACCGCTAGATGGTGCACAGTCGACACAAACCATGACGTAAAAGTCATTACAGTGTAAATAAACATCAAACTAGTTCTATATGTAGGTTATGGCCATGTTACTAGGATGCTCATCACCCACAATAATCTTTAAAGCAGTTATGGGAGCGTTAAGACCTTTAATAACTAAACGTTTAGTGATATTTTGCTCTGAAGACAGTATCCCAAAGTAACGATGTAAATTCCGCCAAAATGTCTTCAATAATACTGTAAATTATAACTTTTAATTAAGTATTTTACTTTTAATCTCAACTCTGCACGGTAGGGTTGCTTTAAAAACATCACCTGTTTGTTTCCTCTAGAGAGCGCATGCGCATTAGTAAAACAAGTCTTTTGACATTTTTGAAAAGTCGGCTGTATAACAACTAGGCCTATAATTATAAATTATAACAGTTTTACTTTGATTATTTTTATCAAGCATAACACCAACTCGTTTGTGTGATTTAGTTACTCTTCAGAGCTAATTAAATGTTAAAAATCTATACTTGTAGCTTCAATTAATTAATCATAAATTAGACCACGAATGCATTGTATTGTAGCCTAAATTTTTATTTATTTATCTGTGTATATTAAGAAACTATGGTTAATGGTATAGAAACATTGAGATTCAAATATAACATTTGCCATCACTTCATAAGTTGATGTAGGCCTCCACATTTGTAATTTTTTTGCTGTTTTAGGTTTCATGGTTTATTTATATTTTAGTTCAAAATGACATAAGGTAAATATACATACATACCTGACTACCATCTGCATAAAGGTGGTTGTTAAGACCCCCCCCAAAAAAAAAAAAAAAACAGGGGCGCTAATAATTCTGACTTCAACTTATAATATATATATATATATATATATATATATATATATATATATATATATATATATATATATATATATATATATATATATATATAAATAAATAAATAAATAAATAAATAAATAAATAAATAAATAAATAAATAAATATATATATATATATATATATATATATATATATATATATATATATATATATATATATATATATATATATATATATATATATATATAGTGCATTAGATTATTTAGTACAATCATACAAAATAATTTGCAATCTTACAAAATAACTTATGATAATGGTTCAAAAATGA